>NC_053024.1:28441958-28523430 GCF_003073215.2 Triticum urartu
GCGGGCAAGGGGGAGGCCAGGGTGCGCGAGGTCACCGGCTCGGGTGCGGCATCGAGGTGGCGGGCCGGCGTCGGGGATGAGCGACCGCAGGGCGCGGGGTCGTTGACGGCGAAGGGGTTGGGTGGCGTCAGGGGGGGCTACGATCTGGGGCGATCCAGATCGGGCGGGGGAAGGGGATCGAGGGAGTGTGGATAGCGATTAGGGTTTCGGGTGCGGGGCTTAGTAGGCCAGGGGCACGCGGGGCTGGGCCGACAGGCCGCTCGGCCACACGGCCAATTGGGCCAAGGCCCAGTCGGGGGGGGGGGGGTTGTTTTCATTTTACTTTTTTTTGTTTCAGTTTTATTTTTTATTTACAAAAGCTAATGACTTTTAGTTAAGTATGAGAGTTGGCCTAAATTAGGATAGCCATTTTAGGCACTGCCACAAAAAGGTTTGATGAGCATTTGAATTGTGCATAAATGAAAGTGGATTAATGAGGTTGTTTTGGTCACCGCTTTAATTGTTTTAGGGCAATTAAATATTTTATATAATGTTGGATGCTATTTGCTAATTAGTTAGTCCCCTTTGAACATTTTTAATTCATTTTTTTGAAACTATAATTTGACTTGTTATTTGAATTTGTATTTGAACTAAGTTTTGAAACACGTGAGGTTTAGCAAAATTTAATCATGATGACCTGGCATCATTAACAAAGGTTTACTGTAGCTTAATTACCCGGGCGTCACAGGGTTTTGCCTGTATTGCAAGGTGTGAGATTGAGCACAGCTCAATGCCCGACCACAGCAGAAGATAGAGAAAACATGAGTGTCGTCCCCTATGCCTCGGCCATAGGGTCTATCATGTATGCCATGCTGTGTACCAGACCTGATGTAAACCTTGCCGTAAGTTTGGTAGGAAGGTACCAAAGTAATCCCGGCATGGAACACTGGACATTGGTCAAGAATATCCTGAAGTACTTGAAAAGGACTAAGGATATGTTTCTCGTGTATGGAGGTGACGAAGAGCTCGTCGTAAAGGGTTACGTCGATGCTAGCTTCGACACAGATCTGGATGACTCTAAGTCACAAACCGGATACGTGTGTATTTTGAATGGTGGGGCAATCAGCTGGTGCAGTTGCAAGCAAAGTGTCGTGGCGGGATCTACATGTGAAGCGGAGTACATGGCAGCCTCGGAGGCAGCACAAGAAGCAATCTGGGTGAAGGAGTTCATTACCGACCTAGGAGTTATTCCCAACGCGTCGGGCCCGATGACTCTTTTCTGTGACAACACTGGAGCTATTGCCCTTGCCAAGGAGCCCAGGTTTCATAGGAAGACCAGGCATATCAAGCGTCGCTTCAACTCCATTCATGAAAATGTTCAAAATGGAGACATAGATATTTGCAAAGTGCATACGGACCTGAATGTCGCAGATCCGTTGACTAAACCTCTTCCTCGAGCAAAACATGATCAACACCAGAACTCTATGCGTGTTCGATTCATCACAATGTAACTAGATTATTGACTCTAGTGCAAGTGGGAGACTGTCGGAAATGTGCCCTAGAGGCAATAATAAAATGATTATTATTATATTTCCTTGTTCATGATAATTGTCTATTGTTCATGCTATAATTCTGTTATCCGGAAATCATAATACATGTGTGAATACATAGACCATAACATGTCCCTAGAAAGGCTCTAGTTAACTAGCTCGTTGATCAATAGATAGTCACGGTTTCCTGACTATGGACATTGGATGTCATTGATAATGGGATCACATCATTAGGAGAATGATGTGATGGACAAGACCCAATCCTAAGCATAGCACAAGATCGTGTAGTTCATTTGCTAGAGCTTTTCCAGTGTCAAGTATCATTTCCTTAGACCATGAGATCGTGTAACTCCCGGATGCCGTAGGAGTGCTTTGGGTGTACCAAACGTCACAACTTAACTGGGTTACTATAAAGGTATACTACAGGTATCCCCTAAAGTATCTGTTGGGTTGACACGGATCGAGACTGGAATTTGTCACTCCGTATGATGGAGAGGTATCACTGGGCCCACTCGGTAATGCATCATCATAATGAGCTCAATGTGACCAAGTGTTTGGTCATGGGATCATGCATTACGGTACGAGTAAAGTGACTTGCCGGTAACGAGATTGAACAAGGTATTGGGATACCGACGATCGAATCTCGGGCAAGTAACTTAGCGATTGACAAAGGGAATTGAATACGGGATTGATTGAATCCTTGACATCGTGGTTCATCCGATGAGATCATCGTGGAACATGTGGGAGCCAACATGGGTATCCAGATCCCGCTGTTGGTTATTGACCGGAGAGTCGTCTCGGTCATGTCTGCATGTCTCCCGAACCCGTAGGGTCTACACACTTAAGGTTCGGTGACGTTAGGGTTGTAGAGATATTAGTATGTGGTAACCCGAAAGTTGTTCGGAGTCCCGGATGAGATCCCGAACGTCACGAGGAGTACCGGAATGGTCCGGAGGTGAAGATTTATATATAGGAAGTCAAGTTTCGGCCATCGGGAAGGTTTCGGGGGTAATCAGTATTGTACCGGGACCACCGGAAGGGTCCCGGGGGTCCACCAGGTGGGGCCACCTATCCTGGAGGGCCCAATGGGCTGAAGTGGGAGGGGGAACTAGCCCCTGGTGGGCTGGTGCGCCCCCCATGGGCCTCCCCCTGCGCCTAGGGTTGGAAACCCTAGGGGTGGGGGTGCCCCACTTGGCTTGGGGGGCAAGCCCCCCTTGGCCGCCGCCCCCCCTTGGAGATCCCATCTCCTAGGGCCGGCGCCCCCCTAGGGGCCCTATATATAGTGGGGGGGAGGGAGGGCAGCCGCACCAAATCTCTGGCGCCTCCCTCTCCCCACGTAACACCTCTCTCTCTCTCTCTCTCGTTGGAGCTTGGCGAAGCCCTGCCGAGATCACTGCTCCTTCCACCACCACGCCGTCGTGCTGCTGGATCTCCATCAACCTCTCCTTGCCCTTGCTGGATCAAGAAGGAGGAGACGTCTTCCCAACCGTACGTGTGTTGAACGCGGAGGTGCCGTCGTTCGACGCTAGGTCATTGGTGATTTGGATCACGACGAGTACGACTCCATCAACCCCGTTCTAACGCTTCCGCTCGCGATCTACAGGGGTATGTAGATGCACCCCCCTCTCCCTCGTTGCTAGATGACTCCATAGCTATATCTTGGTGATGCATAAAAAATTTTAAAATTCTGCTACATTACCCAACACTTTCTTTGGCCATGTTATTTTGAGAAGACATAATTGCTTAGTTAGTATTCTTTAAGTATTATTATATTTATGTCAATATGAACTTTTATCTTGAATCTTTCAGATCTGAACATTCATACCACAATTAATAAGAATTACATTAAAATTATGCCAAGTAGCACTCCGCATCGAAAATTCTGTTTTTATCATTTACCTACTCGAGGACGAGCAGGAAATAAGCTAGGGGATGCTTGATACGTCACCAACGTATCTATAATTTTTGATTGCTCCATGCTATATTATCTACTGTTTTGGACATTATTGGGCTTTATTATCCACTTTTATATTATTTTTGGGACAAACCTATTAATCGGAGGCCCAGCCCAGAATTGCTGTTTTTTTTGCCTATTTTAGGGTTTCGAAGAAAAGGAATATCAAATGGAGTCCAAACAGAATGAAACCTTCGGGAACATGATTTTCTCACCGAACATGATACAGGAGACTTGGACCCTACGTCAATAAATAAACGAGGAGGCCACGAGGTAGGGGGGCGCGCCTACCCCCCAGGCGCGCCCTCCACCCTCGTGGGCCCCCTGGTTCTCCACCAACGTACTCCTTCCTCCTATATATACCTGCGTACCCCCAAACGATCAGATACGGAGCCAAAACCCTAATTCCACAACCGTAACTTTCTGTATCCACGAGATCCCATCTTGGGGTCTGTTCCGGAGCTCCGCCGGAGGGGGCATCCATCATCGAGGGCTTCTACATCAACACCATAGCCCCTCCGATGAAGTGTGAGTAGTTTACCTCAGACCTTCGGGTCCATAGTTATTAGCTAGATGGCTTCTTCTCTCTGTTTGGATCTCAATACAATGTTCTCTCCCTCTCTTATGGAGATCTATTCGATGTACTCTTCTTTTTGCGGTGTGCTTGTTGAGACCGATGAATTGTGGGTTTATGATCAAGATTATCTATGAACAATATTTGAATCTTCTCTGGATTCTTTTATGTATGACTGGTTATCTTTGCAAGTCTCTTCGAATTATCTGTTTTCTTTGGCCTACTAGATTGATCTTTCTTGCAATGGGGGAAGTGCTTAGCTTTGGGTTCAATCTTGTGGTGTCCTTTCCCAGTGACAGTAGGGGCAGCAACGCACGTATTGTATTGTTGCCATCGAGGATAACAAGATGGGTTTTTTTTATCATATTGCATGAATTTATCCCTGTACATCATGTCATCTTGCTTAAGGTGTTACTCTGTTTTCATGAACTTAATACTCTAGATGCATGCTGGATAGCGGTCGATGAGTGGAGTAATAGTAGTAGATGCAGGGAGGAGTCGGTCTACTTGTCTCGGACGTGATGCCTATATACATGATCATACCTAGATATTCTCATAACTATGCTCAATTCTGTCAATTGCTCAACAGTAATTCGTTCACCCACCATAAAATACTTATGCTCTTGAGAGAAGCCACTAGTGAAACCTATGGCCCCCAGGTCTATCTTCATCATATTAATCTTCCAATACTTAGTTATTTCCTTTGCTTTTATTTTACTTTGCATCTTTATCATAAAAATACCAAAAATCTTATCTTATCATATCTATCAGATCTCACTCTCGTAAGTGACTGTGAAGGGATTGAAAACCCCTTATCGCGTTGGTTGCGAGTAGTTATTTGCTTTGTGCAGGTACGAGGGACTCGCGCGTAGCCTCCTACTGGATTGATACATTGGTTCTCAAAAACTGAGGGAAATACTTACGCTACTTTGCTGAATCATCCTTTCCTCTTCAAGGAAATCCAACGCAGTGCTCAAGAGGTAGCACAATGCTGTGTACCAGATCTGATGTTTGCCTTGCTATAAGTTTAGCAGGGAGGTACCAAAGTAATCCAGGAGTGGATCACTGGACAATGGTCAAGAACATCCTGAAATACCTAAAAAGGACTAAGGATATGTTTCTCGTTTATGGAGGTGACAAAGAGCTTGTCGTAAATTGTTACGTCGGTGCAAGCTTTGACACTATCCGGATGACTCTAAGTCGCAAACCGGATACATATTTATATTGAATGGTGGAGCTATAAGTTGGGGCAGTTCCAAGCAGAGCGTTGTGGCGGGATCTACATGTGAAGTAGAGTACATAGTTGCTTCGGAAGCAGCAAATGAAGGAGTCTGGATGAAGGAGTTCATATGCGATCTTGGTGTAATACCTAGTGCATCGGGTCCAATGAAAATCTTTTGTGACAATACTGGAGCAATTTCCTTAGCGAAGGAATCCAGATTTCACAAGAGAACCAAACACATCAAGAGATGCTTCAACTCCATCCGCGATCGAGTCAAGGAGGGAGACATAGAGATTTGGAAAATACATATGGATCTGAATGTTGCAGACCCATTGACTAAGCCTCTTACACAAGCAAAACATGATCAACACCAAGACTCCATAGGTGTTAGAATCATTATAGTGTAATCTAGATTATTGTCTCTAGTGCAAGTGGGAGACCGAAGGAAATATACCCTAGAGGCAATAATAAAGTTTTTATTTATATTTCCTTATATCATGATGAATGTTTATTATTCATGACTAGAATTGTATTAAACGGAAACTTGATACATGTGTGAATACATAGACAAAACAAAGTGTCCCTAATTTGCCTCTACTAGACTAGCTCGTTAATCAAAGATGGTTAAGTTTCCTGACCATAGACATGTGTTGTCATTTGATGAACGAGATCACATCATTAGGAGAATGATGTGATGGACAAGACTAATCTGTTAGCTTAGCATAATGATTGTTAAGTTTTATTGCTATTTCTTTCTTCATTACTTATACATATTCCTCTAACTATGATATTATGCAACTCCTGAATACCGGAGGAACACCTTGTGTGCTATCAAACGTCACAACGTAACTGGTTGATTATAAAGATGCTCTACAGGTGTCTCCGAAGGTGTTTGTTGGGTTGGCATAGATCAAGATTAGTATTTGTCACTCCGAGTTTCAGAGAGGTATCTCTGGGCCCTCTCGGTAATGCACATCACTATAAGCCTTGCAGGAAATGTGACTAATGAGTTAGTTACGGGATGATGCATTACAGAACGAGTAAGGAGACTTGGCGGTAATGAGATTGAACTAGGTATGAGGATACAGATGATCGAATCTCGGGCAAGTAACATATCGATGACATAGGGAATAACGTATGTTGTTATTGTGGTTTGACCTATAAAGATCTTCGTAGAATATGTAGGAACCAATATGAGCATCCAGGTTCTGTTATTGGTTATTGATCGGAGATGTGTCTCGGTCATGTCTACATAGTTTTCGAACCCGTAGGGTCCGCATGCTTAACGTTCGATGACGATTTGTATTATGAGTTATGTGTTTTGGTGACCTAAGTTTGTTCGGAGTGCTGGATGAGATCATGGACATGACGAGGAGTCTCGAAATAGTCGAGAAGTAAAGATTGATATATTGGATGAAAGTATTCAGACACCAGAATGGTTTCTGGACGTTTCAGATATTTATCGGGGTACCGAGGGGTTACCGGAACCCCTAGGGAAGTAATGGGCCACTACTGTAGGATGCTGCTAACGTGGCACTACGATCAGAGACCCTTCGAGAAGCTAGAAACATGCAACCAGATGGACGCGCGTGGGATACACAGCATACGGATCATGAACTGTTTGTGATTAGGCAACACAAAGAAACTGTCCGCCAAATCAAAGGTGTGTGCGATATACGGCATGCGGTTTAGTCAGATGAACAGTTTGCGTTGAGACATGAGAACAGAAACGGTTCAAATGAACAAGATGTGTGTGATACGAGGCAAACAGGTCTGTAATAGGAGACGTGTGCGAAGACCGATAACAACACAGACAATTACTGCTAATAAGCCGTGTGTGTTGTGAGCAAACGATTGCTGGTATACAATTGTGAGTGATTGATGAAAACATCACCGACGGGTTCCATTGTTTAGTCCGTGTGCGATGTGATTTTCTTTGTCTGCACAACATCTACGCTCTGTCTACAGCATCAACATATATACTTAAAAAGAGAGCATTGCATAACCAAATTAAGCATACAATTACACAAGTGACTACACACATAATGTAACATCCCAAATTTTCAATTTGGAATGTTATACACTAGATCATCATTGCATATCATATTTATTGCATTTTGGTTGATCCTAGAAATTTTTCGCAACTCAAGGACCCTCGGAGAGAGTTGGGAATTTCGTTATTTTCATATTTGAGTTGTCTCAAATTTTGAAAATAGGATCTTTTGATTTTATTTATTTTATCTTCAATTATTTCTATTATAAAAATTATGAGAGAGGGAATAAAATGACTTTCCCAAAATAAAGAAATATGGAGGATTTAATAAAAAAAATCAAACAAGATTTTATTTGGTTTTATTTGCTATTTTATTTGAATTTAGGAAAAATGCGCATTTTTCAAAATTGCGTTTAGGCCCCAAATAAATGTTCATTCTGTGCGGCTTGATTTTAGAAGCCGGGGAAAATTTATTTCGGGATTTTTGGAGTCTGTTTAGTAGTCCTTTTGTTTTTTCTGTGCGTAACTATTTTTTTGAAAAAAAAACGCAACCGACCTACGGGCCGTGTCCGACCCGGACACTAAGGCCCGTCCGGCTTTAAAAGCCGGGGAGGCCCAGCCGGAAGCCCCCCCAAACCCTAGCCGCCTCCCCGTGCCGCCCAGCCCCGCCGCCGCCTTTGCCGCCGCCGCCTAGCGCCGTCGCCGCTGCCGCCGCCCGCCCGCGTCGCCGCCGACCGCCGCCGCTGGAGCGCCGCTGCCCCCATCGCCGCCCGCCGGATTTGTCATCGGAGGTAGACCTTGCCGGCGCCGGTTTTTCTCGAAAAAAAGCCGTTCGGTTTTCCTACGGTTTTGCTCGTTTTTTTAGTTTCGTTTTTTTAAATAGATTGGTTCTCCGGTTTATTTAAATAGTGAGCGTTCATCCGTTCGTTCGTTTTAACGAACGTTCGTCGTTTTTCCTTTTTCTCGGATTAAATCCGCGATTTTTCCGATCACGATTTCTGATCTGATTTTCGTTTTAGTATAACTTTTCGCTCGTTTATCGGAATCAGGCGATTCAAGCGCCTGGAGTTTCGTCTCGAAACCCTCTTTCCGATTACCAACTCAAATAAGTTTTTTCACTGTAAAAATTCCCTTAGATCTAGAATAGTAAACGAAGCCTCTTTATTTTGCCGTTTGTCTTTCGTTGCTTCGTTCGTTTTGATTACTTTTGCCAACCGGAGTTCTTATGTTGAACCTTCTGGTTAGATCTCTTATTCGAGTTTTACCTGTGCATTAGATGAGTACTTACTGTGTGCTTGTTTGTTTGCGATAGAGTACCCGGAGTGCGCCACTTGTTACTTCGAATCGCTAGGTTTCCCGGATCATCAGCAAGGCAAGTAACACTTTGATCATACCTCCTACTACCCAGTTTTATTGCATTAGATCAATCCTTACACATTGCATGATTAGGATCTAATTAAATTGTGGGTTTGGGAAGTAGTTGAGGTAGTACCTATTACCTGTTTAATTATCAAACCTTTGGGAGTTACTTCTACGTTGCTTATTGCCATGCTATGCTAGTAGACGTGGATTGGGTGAGTGTATCCATGACACATGTGAGATTGTTAATTAATGGTTTATTTAAGGTGGCAACTTAAACACACAGCTGGGTGGATTGAGGTACCTGGGTATTCCAGGATTGCTTGTTTTTCTTTATGGACCACCACCCAGGCTCAAAGGGATCATGAGATTATTCATGCTAGAAACTTCCGTGTGCAGCCACAAGCTATTATGGGCTCTAGCATAGTTGACTAACTCGTGCGAACTCTTACAGTGGTAGACTAGAAGATGTAGGGGATGTAGGTGGTACGGTCTACCCATCGTAAGGTGCTAGCGCTTCTGAAAGACTATGTCTCGGTCATCCGTTTCTCAAACACCATGTAGTGCGAGAAACCAAACGGAGGCGATCGAGTCTTGTGGGGAAAAGTGCGCAAACCTATGCTGAGTGTATAAACTAATCATGGTTAGCCGAGTCCCCGGTTATGGACATCTTGAGTATCTAGTACCTGGATTATCATGTGAATCTCAACATGTTACTCAAAAATTAATTTTGTTGGGTTATGTTTAATGATGGTGCTTAATTGGGATTGAGAATGCTGTCAACCATTCTCAATGTTTAACAATCACCATGATAGTTAAATAAATTTATTCCTTTGCAGTAGGGAAAAAATGGCTTTACGCAAAACTGTAACCATAGAGCTTTCCACCAGCCAAATATGCATATAGAATAGCTGTTTCATTCCATTACTCTCTATGTGTTACATTGCCAGCATATTCCATGTGCTGACCAGTTTTCAGGCTGCAACGTTAATGTTGCATACTTTTCAGATGATGATTAAGGAGTTTTAGGTCGTGGTTCTATACTCAGTGATGCCGTTGGAGTTGATGGACTCACTTATCTTCCAAGCCTTCCGCTGTTATCGTTATTAGATGGCCTTAAGCCATATTTATTGTAATAAGTTCTCTGTTGAGACCCTCGATGTAATAAGTGTGTGATTGCTACTCTGTTATAAATCCTTCAAGTAGTGTGTGGTGTCAGCATTACTGATCCAGGGATGACACCGGAGCATAGAGATTGGACCGTTTGAGGTCTGGTCGCTACACATAACATTTCCACACACCAAAGAAAGCAATTACATGCATACTAAAGTAGGAGAAACAAGGATCTGATCATCTACTTATTGTTGCGACGACGCTTGCCATTGCTCTGCTTCCGGCTGGATCCCTGGCCGTTTTGGGGAAGGAGGGACTTCCTCATGTCAACGATCCGCCTGTACATGTCGTAGCTCGTGTACGCCTCCTTGTCCGCGTACACAACGTGAGCTTTGTCGAGTTTCTCCATCCAGGCCGAGTGCCAAGCACGCTTGTCCTTGTTGCACGAATCCTTCATGTCTCTGTAGTAGGGGTCGATGATGGCCTGGCGAGGTGAACCAGTGAGTCCTTCTCATGCTCCTTGCTGCCCCTGATCCTGTATTGGCCCTGGATGTCGTCAAGATTCTGGCAGGCCGATGCCCGAATTCTCGAGCGCCTTTACATCGTTGGTGATGTCCACCGTAGCGAACATGTAGTGGGGGCTGTTGACAAACCTGGCGAAACGCTCGCAAGGCCTTGTGGCCAGGCAGCAGTGGTAGACGAGGACGTGGCGACGCACGCACATCTGGGCAACGGCGACCTTGGGACGAGACCCGACACGAGGGTGGGTGTACTCAAGGTCGAGCCCGACCACCTTGTACTTCTCCTCGGAAAGCAACAGCTCCATGATGTGGATGGAGTGCTCTGCCCAGACCGGGTTGTTGGTGTACACCACCGAGAGGTCCATGAACCTTCTGTGGGTGTCCACCATGGCACGCATGGTGAACCGCCGCTCGTCGTCAGCAGCCGCTCGGAGCGCCATTGGAGCCGCGCAGGATACCCTCTAAGAATTTCTCATGGTGGGTGTGCTTCTTGCATTGGTGGGGCGCGATCGAAAGGTTGAAGAGACACAAGGGTAGGTTAAATGTGCACTGTAATAAATGGGGGCCGGCCAGCTTGTAATCGTCACGTCGTTCATAGCAGAGGATTCCAGAATCCAGTGCACGCTTGACAACACTGCACCCCAAGCGTGGGCTTGAAGAGCCTGTTCCCGCGCTAGAGCGCTGTTTACCGTGCAAGCTTCCCGCCCGACTAGTTGGCCACGCGTCGGCTAGAAGAGGGACAAATCGTGGTCGTTTATTGGCAAAAAGCTTTGTAAAAACAAAGTGTGTGGAATGACTTCAGTCATAAGTTTACCCTTGGGTGATGAGGTCAAAGTTACACAGAAGGGTGATGATGGACACTCGAGTGTGATAATTAATTCTACGCTCTATAGTACACATGATGGAAGAAACTAACCGTGTGCAATAATGTCGAAGATCGCAGTCGAGTTAGCTATACAGATCGTGTGCTATGAGATCGGCAAGGTAAACTAATTCGAGAATGGTTAATAAAATCTAAGACCATTGCATATTAAGGTCAAAATAGTGCTAGCAATATACGAGTCTCATACAATGCCATTTCAACGATTGTACCAAAAAAGCTCGAAATGTTACAAGGTTCAAATTCCAGAGTTATATGGCTCAAATTCGAAGATTACAAGGTTCAAACTGATATTAGAAATGAAATTCAGCTCATCAGCTGCAAACGCTCGCGCTGATGCGTTGAACATGGATATCAGAGAGGTTCAAACTAATATCACCGCTTCTAAGTCTAGCTTCGAAACCTCATAATTTTTGCAAAGGGGTCAGCCATTGAGAAGTCATGTATGGGGTTGAACCGATGACTTCCGATTACTCTGTCATCTGAAGTTCCGAAATGAAATTCAACATTTTTGGACCTACTCCATTCTGCCACAGGTGTCGGCGCTGATCAATAGACCATTTAGTTTTGCGAAATAAATGTAGGGCAAACCTCATTTCCTTCAGCACACTTGCTCTGAGAACAAAGAACCTGGCGAATATAATCTCGTGTAAGGTCCCTAGGTAGGAGTTCAAAGTAATTTCTGAGAGATGCAGATCTAGGCATTCGACGTGATTGTTATATTGTATCACATTATCCACCACTGGGCCTAATCTGATCCACAAAATAAGAAAACGTGTTAGTGCCTACATGCAGTTTTGAACATTACTATATGCCTAGCTATTTGGTTTGCAGGATTTGTAAAATGCACTAACATGCCATCTTCGATCTGACATGATTAACATGGGCATTTGATTACATTCTAGAAAAATGTAGCCTTCTTCACAAGAGGTTGGAGTGGATGAAAAGTTCCCTAAGAAAACTTGTACAGATGAATCCAAAGGAGGAATGCTTATTGATTGTAACCATATGGATCAAGCAACCAATATGGGGGGGGGCATGTATGTACTGAAATACTCCAAAAGAACCTTCAGAAATCGTAGTACATTGTCATTGTAAACTTGGAAAAAGGTGTCACAAATTGAACTCCCTTATGGTTAACATTTAACAGGAAAGGAACATCACCTCGATATATAGCTTCTCCAGGCACGGAAAGGATCTCAGGAAACTGACAACTTGCTCCAGGTTGGGCCCGATAGATTCTAGTGACAAGACCTTCACTGTGCACAGTTTCAGGGTCAAGCTTGTCAGAATCATTTTCTGAATGGTAGACGAAAAAACATCTTCAAAATTAGAAATAATTTTAATTTCTAGAAGGAGAGGTAGAAGGCAGCTATTGTACCTGAACGGGTGTAGATCCAATAACAAGTTTAGAGTATTTGTCAGACGTGTAGCCCACCACTTTCAATTTCGGTGCAGAAATGGCATTGATTCTTGTTGGACCTTCTTGATCAACTACAAGTAATCTCTCAAGTGCAGGTGTGTCCTGGATGACCATAGCGTGGTCCACCTTTTGTGATGTCTTCCTGCCACACCAACAACACACATAAATAGTCCGGAGAGTCATGGAGCTGTGATGACCCACAAGTATAGGGGATCTATTGTAGTCCTTTCAATAAGTAAGAGTGTCGAACCCAACGAGGAGCAGAAGGAAATGATAAGCAGTTTTCAGTAAGGTATTCTTTGCAAGCACTGAAATTATTGGTAACAGATAGTTTTGTGATAAGGTAATTTGTAACGGGTAACAAGTAATAAAAGTAAATAAGGTGCAGCAAGATGGCCCAATCCTTTTTGCAGTAAAGGACAAGCCTGAACAAACTCTTATATAAAGGAAAGCGCTCCCGAGAACACATGGTAATTATCGTCAAGCTAGTTTTCATCATGTTCATATGATTCGCGTTTGGTACTTTGATAATTTGATATGTGGGTGGACCGGTGCTTGGGTACTGCCCTTCCTTGGACAAACATCCCACTTATGATTAACCCCTCTTGCAAGAATCCGCAACTACAAAAGCAGTATTAAGGTAAACCTAACCATAGCATGAAACATATGGATCCAAATCAGCCCCTTACGAAGCAACTCATAAACTAGGGTTTAAGCTTCTGTCACTACTAGGAAAAGGCCTACTAATGGCGCACCGTTTTGCCTACTAATGGCGCACTACGGTGCGCCATATACACGCCACTAGTATTTAACTAATGGCGCCCACTGGTGCGCCATTAGTATTCCATTCGGTGCTCCATTGGTATTCCCTCCAGGTGCCCACTAATAACCTTATAAGTGCGCCACTAGTAATAAAGGAAGGTGCGCCACTAATAAGGGCTTAAATGCGCCACTAGTAATGTATTTGGAAAACAAAAAAAATCTAAATTTACAGAAAACAACCTATAAGGAAAAATAATTTAAAAACAAAAATGAAATAGAATCATAATTTTTATTATAGTAAGAAAATATTACAATGTCTTTACAAGTTTCCAATAAAAGGAAAATTGCAAGGAAATAAAAGAAAATCCTAAAACTAATCTTCTAGTAATCTTTTCTTCTTTTTCTTCACTTTATCCCTGCAAAATGTAACAAAATAAACAGAAACACAAACAAACTATTTATAACATGTCAATATTGTCATTTTTATGCAGAACTAGATATGAGCATATATTTCCAGAATTACATGGTGTGAATATTGTATGAGTAAGATTATAATGGAAACGAATTTTGATAGGTGCCCACTTTCGATGAGTATTTATCTGACAAAGCTAAATAATCAGGGCATTTACCTTTTGATAATATTATTATACTATACTACCAGTATACTACTCCACTTGGCTTCATTTGAATGTACAGTCAAATTAAAAAAAATGTGTTCATGGGGCAGCAGCACTAAGATTCGACCGTTTTCTGTCGGCTAACATATATATGGATAAATCAGAGATTAGACATGCATATAAAAGAAGGAAAATCAAGAAATATTAATCAATTGGGGTAGTCATGGTGTACTCAGTTTTATCAACAAACATATATTCTAGCAGAGAGGCACTCTGATTTGCCTGCGTGGATCTGGACAATTCGTCAATTCCCCTCTCTCTACGAGAAGCTACTGAATAAACATGTTCCTACATCTGTTGATTGATTTAGATAATCAGAACAAAAGGATGCAGCATATATTTTCTAAACCAGAGAGCCAAGAGAAGAACTATAACAGATGTAGTTCTCTGCCTCAACATGCTGTAATAATATTATCTCTGTTGATCCATGTCCATCTGGGTTAATATGAAATGTAAAAAAATTGAATGAGCCAACTTGGTACATCATTACAAATGATTACTTGCTAAGAGAAACAAGTCAGAAAACAAAGCTGCATATAACCACCTAAATATTATGGTCAAGTACTAATTATCAAACTGGCATATCCACTTGTCTGCTACTCCCTATGTAATCAAATGCAAGACATTTTAGGTCACTTCACAGATTTAGTAGTTTGTAAGTAGAAGAATAGAAATTTGAAGAAAAAAATGGTGGATACGCACTGAGATCACGGCACATAACAGGTGTTCAAATCAATGGAAAGCAAATGTATTTTGGAGATGGTACCATCCCTCTCTCAGAATAATCAGAGCCCAAAATTCCACATGTTGATCGATTGATATGCCAAACAGGGGGATCGGCTGAGGGGCTCACCGCGGTGCGGATGACGAGCTCGGGGAGGTCGGAGACGTCGGAGCAGCGAGGGCGACGCGGATCGACGGGGGAAGGCGTGCGGCGGCCGACGGGGAAGAAGCTCGGATCCGGCGATGTGGAGGCGCCCAGCTTGAACTGGTGGCCATAGTCGATGCAGAGGGGAGCTACGGAGCTCGTGGACACCTTCCCATGTCGCGGATCCGGCGATGTGGTGGGTGAGGAGGTGCGGATCGACGAGATCCACCCATCATCATCACCCTTCTCGAGGTTATTGACGCTTGCGTGGTGCGGATGCGGTGCTGCGCCTCCTGCGGGTGACGCGGATGCGGTGCTGCGCCTCCTGCGGGCCCTTGAAGCCGGCCTTGCCGGCCTTCATCGACGGCGGGCCCTTTGAGGGGAGGGGACCTCTAGCCAGGGAGGGGAGGGGGGGGAGGGGAGGTGGCGCCGGCGGCGGAGTGGATGCGGTCGCCAGCGGGAGGGTAGGTGGTCGTCATGCGTCGAATGGATCTGGGATGTAGGGAGAGGGGAGAAGGAGAGGGTAGGGGCGCCGGCTGTGGAGTAGAGGCGGGGGGGGGGGGGGGGGGGGGGGCGGGGGGATGGGGGGGGGGGGGGGGGAGGGGGGGGGGGGGGAGGGGGGGAGGGGGGACGGGGATCTGAGCTAGGGTTTGGCCTGCGGGTGGGGTATCTCCTTTTCTTTTCTTTTCTTTTTTCTTTTTTCTGTAGATAGATGGATGGATGGATGTGGGATGGAGATATGGATGGATGGATGGACGCCATGTCATCAATCCGTGGACAGAGTTACGATGGATGGATTGGTCCACTTACTAATGGCGCACCAACTCTAAATGCGCCATTAGTAATCCAGGTTACTAATGGCGCACCTTCTGGTGGTGCGCCATTAGTAGTTTTGCAAAAAAAACATACTAATGGCGCACTGTTCCACTGTGCGCCATTACTAGTTTAAACTAGTAATGGCGCACGGTGGAACAGTGCGCCATTAGTAGTTTTGCAAAAAAAGGAATAAAAAATATAATAAAAAAACAACATTAGTGGCGCACTTTCCGACAGGTGCGCCATTACTAGTTACAACTAGTAATGGCGCACTGTGTCTGGATGCGCCATTAGTATGTTTGGACAGGCGCACTAGTTCAAATTTTTTTTTTGATACTAATGGCGCACCCTGGGCCAGGTGCGCCATTAGTAGTTTCAACTCTAATGGCGTATCAGAAGGTGGTGCGCCATTAGTATATACTAATGGCGCACCGCTTGTCTGGTGCGCCATTAGTGTCAATCCCATCTATAGCCCTTTTTCTAGTAGTGTGTCACTCTAGCAACCCATCATCTACTTATTACTTCCCAATGCCTTCCTTTAGGCCCAAATAATGGTGAAGTGTCATGTAGTCAACGTTCACATGACACCACTAGAGGTGAGACAACATACATCTCATCAAAATAACGAACGAATACCAAATTCACATGGCTACTTATATCAAGACTTCTCTCATGTCCTCAGGAACAAACGTAACTACTCACAAATCATATTCATGTTCATAATCAGAGGGGTATTAATATGCATAAAGGACCTGAACATATGATCTTCCACCAAATAAACCAACTAGCATCAACTAGAAAGAGTAATCAACACTACTAGCAACCCACATGTACCAATATGAGGTTTTGGGACAAAGATTGGATACAAGAGATGAACTAGGGTTTGAGATGAGATGGTGCTAGTGAAGATTTTGATGGAGATTGACCCCCTCCCGATGAGAGGATCGATGGTGATGACGATGGTGATGATTTCCCCCTCCCGGAGGGAAGTTTCCCCGGCAGAACAGCTCCGCCGGAGCCCTAGATTGGTTCCGCCAAGGTTCCGCCTCATGGCAGCGGATTTTCATCCCGTAAGCTTGCTTATAATTTTTTCTTGGACGAAATACCTCATATAGTAGATGATGGGCACCGGAGGCCTGCCAGGGGGCCCACGAGGTAAGGGCGCACCAAGGGGGTAGGGCGCGCCCCCACCCTCGTGGATGGTGGGTGGCCCCCCTCTGGTACTTCCTTCGCCCAATATTTTTTATATGTTCTGAAACGTGCTCCTGTGAAGTTTCAGGACTTTTGGAGTTGTGTAGAATAAGTCTCTAATATTTGCTCCTTTTCCAACCCAGAATTCCAGCTGCCGGCATTCTCCCTCTTCATGTAAACCTTGTAAAATAAGAGAGAATAGGCATAAGTATTGTGACATAATGTGTAATAACATCCCATAATGCAATAAATATCGATATAAAAGCATGATGCAAAATGGACGTATCAACTCCCCCAAGCTTAGACCTCGCTTGTCCTCAATAGGAAGCCAATACCGAAAAATATTACCACATGTTTAGAGATAGAGGTGTCGATAAAATAAAATACGGACATGAGAGCATCATGATCATTCTTAGAACAGCAACATATATATATTGTCATATGATCTCTTATGCTAAAGTAAAAATTCATTCATAGTTTCAAGTATGAATCATAAACTTCATTGAAAACTAACAAACTATAATCTCAGTCATTGAAGCAATTGCAATTTATCATATCATCGGAAAGAGTCAATATAAGAGCTTTTCAGCAAGTCCACATACTCAACTATCATTTAGTCTTTCACAATTGCTAACACTCACACAATACTTATGGGTATGAAGTTTTAATCGGACACATAGAAAGACAGGGGCTTATAGTTTTGCCTCCCAACCTTTTACCTCAAGGGTAATGCCAACAATAATAGTTCATGAAAACTCACATCCAATTAGCTATATATATCAGGATCTTTCCAACACATTGTGCTTGCCAAAGGATAAAATGTAAAAAGGAAAGGTGAAGATCACCATGACTCTTGTATGAAGTATAGGACAAGAATAAAAGATAGGCCCTTCAAAGAGGGAACTAGAGGTTGTCATGTGCTTTTATGGTTGGATGCACGAAATCTTAATGCGAAAGAACGTCACTTTATATGGCCACTTGTGATATGGACCTTTATTATGCAGCCCGTCGCTTTTATTTCTTCTACATCACAAGATCGTATAAAGCTTATTCTCTCCGCACTAATAAATCATACATATTTAGAGAGCAATTTTTATTGCTTGCAACAATGACAACTTACTTGAAGGATCTTACTCAATCCATAGGTAGGTATGGTGGACTCTCATGGCAAAACTGGGTTTAAGGATATTTGGAAGCACAAGTAGTATCTCTACTTGGTGCAAAGAATTTGGCCAGCATGAGAGGGAAAGGCAAGCTCAACATGTTGGATGATCCATGACAATATAATTTATTTCAGATGTAAGAAAACATAACCCATTACGTTGACTTCCTTGTCCAACATGAACTCTTTAGCATGTCATATTTTAATGAGTGCTCACAATCATAAAAGATGTCCAAGATAGTATATTTATATGTGAAGACCTCTCTTTCTTTATTACTTCCTATTAATTGCAACGATGACCAAAACTATGTTTGTCAAATCTCAACAACTTTTATTCATCATACTCTTTATATGTGAAGTCATTACTCTCCATAAGATCCATATGATCTCTTTAATTCTTTTTATTCTTTCTCTTCTCTTTTATTTTTATAACCTCCAGATCATAGCAAGATGGCAAAGCCCTTGACGCAAAACTAATCTTTATTATATATAGCTCACAGACTCGATTACATAGAAGGATCATAAAGCAAAACTCAGAACTAGATCATACTAAAACTTTATTCTACTAGATCAAGATATTACCAAAAGGACTAAACTAAGAAAAACGGTAAAGATAAAAATGTGTGATGGTGATACGATACCGGGGCACTCCCCCAAGCTTGGCAATTGCCAAGGGGAGTGCCCATACCCATGTGTTTATATCTCTTTCTTCAGGGGTGGTGGTGCGATATTCTTGGCGATGATGCCTGTCGGTGTCAAAACCGGCGGATCTCGGGTAGGGGGTCCCGAACTGTGTGTCTAGGCGGATGGTAACAGGAGACAAGGGACACAATGTTTTTACCTAGGTTCGGGCCCTCTCGATGGAGGTAAAACCCTACTCCTGCTTGATTAATATTGATGATATGGGTGGTACAAGAGTAGATCTACCACGAGATCAAAGAGGCTAAACCCTAGAAGATAGCCTATGGTATGATTGTTGTTCTTCGTCCTATGGACTAAAACCCTCCGGTTTATATAGACACCGGAGAGGGCTAGGGTTACACAGAGTCAGTTACAATGGGAGGAGATCTACATATCTGTATTGCCAAGCTTGCCTTCCACGCCAAGGAAAGTCCCATCCGGACACGGGACGAAGTCTTCAATCTTGTATCTTAATAGTCCGAGTGTCTGGCCAAAGGTTATAGTCCGGCTATCCGGACGCCCCCGAATCCAGGACTCCCTCAGTAGCCCTTGAACCAGGCTTCAATGATGACGAGTCCGGCGTGCAGATTGTCTTCGGCATTGCAAGGCGGGTTCCTCCTCCGAATACTTCACAGAAGATTTTGAACACAAGGATAGTGTCCGGCTCTACAAAATAAGTTCCACATACTGTCATAGAGAGAATAATATTTACACAAATCTAATCTGCTGACGTATTCCGTAGCATGTCATCACGCCACAGCCAAGCCTTTATTTGAATCATTTTTACTGTCCCACCTTAGCGCGTTTTGCGAGGCGGTTTCCTTGGCACGTCTTGTCGAAGCAGAGATCATGTCCCCTTATCCCGGGATTCTCATCAATACGGGCGTGGGTAACCCAACCGTGCCATTGATTACGGCACTTGGGAGATAAGCGAGTTTTACCAGGCTGGTGGGGACGCATAGTTTCGTCCGCCCATATAAGGGGATAAGGATCCGCCTTTCCATCCACGCCTTCTTCCTCCTTTGCTCATCCATTTTCGCGCACTCAAGCTCCAGCGCCCAAGTCCGCATTCCCCACCTCAACCTTCTCCAGCCATGTCCGGAGCGGGAGGCAAGTGGATGGCCTCCTCCGTTACGGAGGGACACATCAAGAAGCTGAGGAAAGCCGGATACTTGTCTGACGACATCGCGCACCGGCTCCCAGACGAGGGGCAGCTAATCCCCAGCCCCAGGCCCCATCAGAGGGTGGTGTTCCTCACCCATTTCCTCCGTGGACTAGGCTTCCCTCCCCACCCATTTGTCCGGGGACTCATGTTCTACTACGTCCTAGACTTCCACGATCTGGCCCCGAACTTCATCCTCAACATCTCGGCGTTCATCGTCGTGTGCGAGGCCTTCCTCTGCATCCAGCCCCACTTCGGCCTATCGCTGAAGACCTTCAATGTCAAGCCGAAGGTAGTGGGCGGCCGCCAGGCGGAGTGCGGAGGCGCCATGGTGGGCAAGATGCCCAATGTCCTATGGCTCGAGGGCTCCTTCGTGGAGACCATAAAGGGGTGGCAAACGGGGTGGTTCTACATCACCGAGCCGCGTGACCCTGAATGGGTCGCAGCCCCTAAGTTCCGATCCAGAATCCCTACGCGGCTCACCTCCTGGAAAGAGAAGGGCCTGCCGTGGGGTAAAAAAGGAGAGCTGACCGGACTCCAAACATGCGTCCAAAACCTGGTGAGCAAGAAGCTCAAACTTGTTAACGTAGTCCAGGTCATGCTCATCCGCCGGATCCTCCCGTGCCAACAACGGGATTTCAGCTTGTGGGAGTTCAACCCGGCCCAGCACCGAATTCTGTGCAGGCTCTTCGACACAATGTACGAAGATGCCTGGAAGGTGCTATTCAAGGGCGCCGAGGCTCCCGCATCCGCTACCGAGGATCGCGGATTCAGCGCGCAGCATCAAGCCAACACGGTAAGCTGTTTTTACCTCTTACAGGATATTTGTCTTTCATAGTTTGACTCTACGCGGGATCTGAGCCCCCATGCCTTTGATAGGACTGGCAGAGGACGGCCGAACATATCAACTATCCGGCTCCTTTGCCCGAAGACCCAGCGGACGCCCGCTTGGCAGAGCTGCTGGTTCCGGCACCTTACGTGGTGCCGGAGAAGAAGGCCAAGAAGAAGGCCACGGGAACCCAAAAGAGTTCCCGGCGCCCGGTGGAGTTGGACTCATCGTCCGATGACTCCGAGGCGCACTCCTCCCATGAAGACGAGGAGGAGGAAAGAGAGGTCTCTTCCCCAGCAGGGGGAGAAAATAAAAGGAAGGTCGCCCCAACTGGGGAGGCCAGAGGGCCCAAGAAAGGGAGGACCCTCCCTACAGACTACTCCACCAACACCGACGACGGCGAAGAGGAGTGGCCGCTCAGGGCCAAGCCCCTGGCAAAATCGTAAGTATTCGGATACCTGAGTGACTCATGGCGTTCCTTTATTGCACAGCTTCTCCTGACGCCGAATATAATTATGCAGTCCACCCAAAGCCCGGCTCGACGTGTCGTCGAGCGGCTCCCTGGATTCGTCGGATGTGAATAGTTTTTCACTTCCAACGGCTACCTCCCCCGCCCTACGGACGACGCCAAGGTGTTGTCCCAAACGGTTCCAAGCCAGGAGGAGGTGGTCCTGGAGGCGCCGCAAGGCGACCTCTCAGACTCCAAGCGCAAAGGGGAAAAACACCCAAGGGCTCCAAGTCCGGCCCTGGGCCGGACACCGCACCGGAACCTTCAATGGTTCCGGAGTCCGGCAGGCGGCCCCCTAGTAAGAAGGGCAAGCCTACGACGCCGGTGACCTCCGTACAACCGGAGGCACCGGATAATTTGCTGGAGGTGCTTAACGGCGCGTCCATCGACGAGGAGCACCGCACTATTATGAGTGCGGTGATCCAGAAGGTTCAGTCCGCCAAAAGTGGGCTGACTGAAGCCTGTGCCAGCCTGCTAACAGGCTTTGAGGTATGTGAAAAATATGTGAAAATATTACCGCATAGACAGTAGCCCCTGATGCTCTATTTGGCGTACGGAAAGAAAAGCCGAATAGAGGATCTAACAACATTCGCAGGAGTCTAACATAATTAAGTCAATATGCGTATGCAGGCTTCGCTGTTGGTCTCTGCTGCACTGACTACGGAGGTGGATGCGCTGAAGCAGAGCCTCGAGCGGTCCGAGCAAGAGCTCGGCCTTGCTAAAATGGAGCTCGAGGAAAAAGAAGGTAAGTAATACCTTGTGGAGTATATTTAAAAAGATGCAGTTGCAAAAAATGACAGGATCGCTATTGGTGTCCTAGGGGCCACGACTCAGGTGGCGACCCTTAAGCAAGCGCTTTCTGAGGCCGAAAAGAAGGCGGCAATGGAGCGCACTGAGCGGGAGAAACATGAGCGCGGGTTGGCGAGGTGCAGCAATAGCTCTAGGCTCTCATGAAAAAACATGAGAGTTTGGAGCTTGACTCAAAGACGCGAGAGTCCGAGCTCGCGGCAGCCCTTGAAAGAGCCAAGTCTACCAAGGCCGAAGCCTAGAAAGCCCTCTAGGAAGTTAAGGCGATGAAGAAGATAGTGGCGGGTAGGGCATTCTTTATGCAAAGCCAACACGTGAAAGTGAATTACTTGTTACTTACCCAAATCCGGAGCTCTCCAGGAGCATTTGCAGATTCGCCCCGTAGCATGTCAGATGCCACCGCCTTCTACCGGGCCGAGGAGGGCAGCTCGACGGAGAAGGTGTTCTGGTCTCAGTATGCTGAGGCCGGACACTCGGTGCCCTTGAGCGACAAGCTGAAGCAACTTGTCGAGCTCCATAAGGTGGCCGAACAGGCCATGAAGGGCCTTATAGTTCGGCTGTGGCCTGCATCGAAGGTGCCCGTAGGGCGCTTGCCCGTGCTAAAGTGCACTGGGGCAAGATGGATGCGGAGAAGCTTGTGAAGGATGGGCCACCGCAGGGCAAGGAGCATCGCCACCCCGAGATGTATTATGAGGGCGTCCTGAAGGGCGCCCGCCTTGTGGCGGACGAATGTTCCAAAGATGTAATATTTGAGTGAACCTGTTCGTTTTATCCTGTGCGCTGAAAACTTGTTCATATGCGCTATGCAACACTTGTTTTAATTTAAAATATTACCTTCTATGCGGCCGTTTATCGGGTCTGAGAGATGGCGAGTTGTCGGCTTCTGCCCCCATGCCACGAGTGTTGGGGTGTTCGGGATAAACTCGAGCACTCTTTTTCCCATTCTTGGGTCCTTCGAGGGAGGGCTCAGCACAACGAACAAGGCAATCGGACTATAATGCGTTATCACTCTCACTTAGCCAGAGAATTCTATAATTTTAAATTTCGGCGAAGCCCCGAGTGTTCGGAAGACCGAGTTCGGGGCGCTATACACGCCTAGGCCGGACAAAGCCGACTCCTTGCTCTAAGCGGCATAAGTCTTTAGGGACTCGAAACCTCCCGAATAGCGACCAGCTCTCGCCCTATCATGACAGTCAGTTTTAGCTTTCTCTACTGAGGTTCTTAGCCCAGCTCAACCGGGGCACAATCGCAGTAGTTCTCCCAGCGCTACCTTAGCCGATATAGCGGAACGTAAGGTACCAAAACATGGGAGCCGGGCAAACCCAACTATTGACCAAAGACATGATTCGGAGCTGATGCATATAATGCTATAAGTTCGGAGGGCCGTACTTTGTGAAAGTGTTCGGACTTCTCACACCGTATTGTGGGGTGCTTGAGCCCCTGGCGTATGGACCGTACCAAAGTGTACGGGTGCTAAATTTCATAACTGAACATATGTATTAAAAAGAAATGAATAGAGAATGCAATAATAAGCTGAAGCTAAGCATTGTTTATTTTAAAAGGCTGCTGTGAAAGAGAACGATACAAATAGTGCGATAAGCAAGAGATGGGACTATTTGACATGTCCCCCTCCAGGGGCGAGCTGCGAGACGGTATGTAAGACAGGTATTTTGCTCGTTATAGAGAGCACCTGGGAGTTCGACGTAGCTTTCTGCCTCCTTGGTTGTTGCATCGTGTGTTCGGCGGTTGTACTGCCGGACAGGCCTTCCGAAGAGTGGAGTCCTGAAAGTAGGAAATAATGACAAAATCGGGAGCCCCTAGTGCGGTTGAGCCGCATTTTTTGGCGTGCCGTGGTCGTGCCCCTCCCCCTGTGCCCATGGTATTTTCAGAGCGTAGTTGTGTACGCGTAGTACTGATTTCGCAGTTTCGCGAGGGCTGGGGCCGTATTTCTATGCTTGCTCGGAACGTGCCAGGCGGTCTTGTTGTAGGTTACTCCGGGCGCGCTTGATGGTGTCCGGACATTTAATAGCCGGATTGGAAAATTGCCTTGAGAGGCTGCTTTATACTTCCGCTGCGAGGGCCGCCGTGTGCTCCTCCGTTCGGAGAGAGCGTTCAGTGTTTCCATTGACCATAATGACTCCTCGAGGGCCTGGCATCTTGTGCTTGAGATATGCGTAGTGCGGCACCGTATTGAACTTTGCAAATGCGGTTCGTTCGAGCAGTGCGTGATAGCCACTACGGAACGGGACTATGTCGAAAATTAACTCCTTGCTTCGGAAATTATCCGGGGATCCGAAGAACACTTCAAGTGTAACTGAGCCTGTACAGTTGGCCTCTACACCTGGTATGACGCCTTTAACGGTCGTTTTTGTGGGTTTAATCCTTGAGGGATCTATGTCCATTTTCCACACTGTATCCTGATAAAGCAGGTTCAGGCTGCTGCCGCCGTCCATAAGGACTCTAGTGAGGTGAAATCCGTCAATGATTGGGTCTAGAACCAATGCGGCGAATCCGCCATGGCGGATGCTAGTGGGGTGGTCCCTTCGATCAAAAGTGATCGGGTAGGAGGACCATGGGTTGAACTTTGGGGCGACTGGCTCCAACGCGTATACGTCCCTGAGTGCATGCTTCCGCTCCCTTTTGGGGATGTGGGTTGCGTATATCATGTTCACCGTCCGCACTTCTGGGGGGAAGCCCTTCTGTCCACTATTGTTCGGCGGCCGGGGCTCTTCGTCCTCGTCGCTGTGCAGCCGCTTGTCTCTGTTTTCGGCATTTAACTTGCCGGCCTGCTTGAACACCCAACAATCCCTGTTGGTGTGATTGGCTAGGTTTTCGGGGGTGCCATGTATCTGGCACGAGCGATCGAGTATACGGTCCAAACTGGACGGCCCCGGAGTGTTCCTCTTAAATGGCTTTTTCCGTTGACCGGGCTTAGAGCCTCTGAATCCGGCATTAACTGCCGTATCTTCAGCATTGCCGCTGTTAATGCGGCGCTTGTGCTTGTTGCAACACGACCTGCCATTGTTGTCCTTGGTATCCGAATTACCAGGGCTCTTGGTCATGTTATTGCTACGAGCCAGCCAGCTGTCTTCTCCCGCGCAAAAGCGGGTCATGAGTGTCGTGAGGGCTGCCATAGATTTCGGCTTTTCCTATCCAAGGTGCCGGGCAAGCCACTCGTCACGGATGTTATGCTTGAAGGCTGCTAGGGCCTCTACGTCCGGACAGTCGACGATTTGATTTTTCTTGGTTAGGAACCTTGTCCAGAATTGTCTGGAAGATTCTTCTGGCTGCTGAATTATGTGGCTCAGCTCATCGGCGTCTGGTGGTCGCACATAAGTGCCCTGGAAATTATCGAGGAATGTGGCTTCCAGGTCCTCCCAACAACCAATTGATTCTGCTGGCAGGCTGTTAAGCCAATGCCGAGCTGGTCCTTTAAGCTTGAGTGGGAGGTATTTGATGGCATGTAGATCATCGCCACGTGCCATGTGGATATGAAGGAGATAGTCCTCGATCTATACCGCAGGATCTGTTGTGCCATTGTATGATTCAATGTTTACAGGTTTGAAACCCTCTAGGATTTGATGATCCATTACTTCATCTATGAAGCATAGGGGCTATGCGACGCCTCTGTACTGGGCTATATCACGACGTAGCTCAAATGAGCTTTGTCTGCTGTGTTCAGCCCAGCCGGATTTGCTATATCCGGCGTGACGGTTATCGTCTCATGTCGTGGGACGCCCGCGCAATCCGTAGATCGATCTTATTTGCCTTGCCCTGTCTTCCAACATATCTCGCAGGTCTAGCGCATTTCCCCATGCCTTGGTATTTTTTGAGCGACACCGGGGTGCGGCTTGAGTGGAGGGCCGGAGGACTCTTTGTCGCGGCCGTGAGGTGGCCGGTCAGCCGCATCATGCGCTGGTGATGTAGGTTTAAATGCTTCCTCCTCTAAATGGGGTAGCAACCTGCGCTTTGGGTAGCTCTTGGACGGGCGTTCGAGTTCGTATTCCTCGGGCGCAAGGACTTCCATCCATCTGTCGGCTAGCAAGTCTTGATCAGCTCTAAGCTGTTGCTGTTATTTCTTAAGGCTACTCGTCGTGGCCATAAGCCTGCGCTTAAAGTGCTCTTGTTCGACGGGATCCTCAGGCACGACAAATTCATCGTCGCCGAGGCTTGCCTCGTCTTCGGAGGGAGGCATGTAATTATCATCCTCTTCTTCTCTGTCTGCCGCTCTCTCAGGGGGGCTGGCTTCTCCATCCTCCTGCGGTGAATCTTGCTAGAGGGAATTGTCTTCGGCAGTGTCCGGGGTGTTATTATCTCCCGTGCCGGCATCACCATTTTTGCTTTGGCGGGACTTAGAGCGGTGCCGCTGATGCCGGCGCTTGGGTTGCTTCTTGGAGGGGTCATCCCCTGTTGTTCCGTCGCCATTGCCTTCTTTGGGTGTATCCACTATTTATATGTCATATGACGAGGTGGCTTTCCAGTGCCCTATAGGCGCTGGTTCATGTTTGTCTCCTACATCGTCGTCCATACCGTCGATGTCTTTGGAGTCGAAGTCGAGCATGTCGGTTAAATCATCAAAGTGGCTACGAAGTGGGTGGTGGGTGGGCATCAAATTTCTTCGCTGTCCGCATCCCAATCCTGTTAGACATAGTCCGGCCAGGGCTCTCCTGACAAAGAGAGAGATCTTAATGAATTCAGGATGTCACCGAAGGGCGAGTGCTGAAAGATATCCGCGGCGGTGAATTCCATGATCGGCGCCCAATCGGATTCGATTGGCAGGGGCGCGGAAGGTTCGGAGTCCGGAAAAGAGTCTGGCACCTTGGAGTCACGGGCTTCGCAGAGGATGAGGCTGGTGTACGGCTCGATCGCCGTTGAGTCTGCAGCCCCCGAGGCGGTGTCTAGCCACCCGTCCTCGATCGGCGTAGTTGGCTCCGAGCTAAGGGTCAGAGCTGATGCGGGCGCGACCTCTAGGGTACTGTTCAGCGGCAGAGCTAGGTCATACCCATCATGATAGTGCGGCGCGCCCGGCTATGGCTCCAATCCGTCGAAGATCAAGTCTCCGCGGATGTCGGTAGTGTAGTTTAAACTTCCAAATCTGCCCTGATGGCCAGGGGTGTAGCTATCAATCTACTCCAGA
This sequence comes from Triticum urartu, assembly GCF_003073215.2. NCBI lineage: Eukaryota > Viridiplantae > Streptophyta > Magnoliopsida > Poales > Poaceae > Triticum > Triticum urartu. Next base: position 28,469,127 of record NC_053024.1, read on the forward strand.
TGGCCAAGCGAATTAGCCCACAGTGCAAAGCCGCCGAACATGAAGATCTGTCCGGGGAGAAAGGTCTCACCCTGGACCGCATCGTTGTTGATGATCGGAGGAGCCATCGGGCCTAAAGGTGACGACACAGAGGAACTCTCAATGAAAGCACCAATGTCGGTGTCAAAACTGGCGGATCTCGGGTAGGGGGTCCCGAACTGTGCGTCTAGGCGGATGGTAACAGGAGACAAGGGACACAATGTTTTTACCCAGGTTCGGGCCCTCTCGATGGAGGTAAAACCCTACTCCTGCTTGATTAATATTGATGATATGGGTAGTACAAGAGTAGAGCTACCACGAGATCAAAGAGGCTAAACCCTAGAAGCTAGCCTATGGTATGAATGTTGTTCTTCGTCCTATGGACTAAAACCCTCCGGTTTATATAGACACCGGAGAGGGCTAGGGTTACACAGAGTCAGTTACAATGGGAGGAGATCTACATATCCGTATTGCCAAGCTTGCCTTCCACGCCAAGGAAAGTCCCATCTGGACACGGGACGAAGTCTTCAATCTTGTATCTTAATAGTCGGAGAGTCCGGCCAAAGGTTATTGTCTGGCTATCCGGACACCCCCTAATCCAGGACTCCCTTCAACGACCCTAGGAGCTGTTCAACATCGCGACCAAGTGTGCTAGAGCTGAGGAGGGGCACCTCTCCCTCCTCGAGCTCCCTGCTGCGGACCCAGAGGAGAAGAAAGCCAAGGCCAAGGACGTGAAGCGCAAGGGAGGAGCCATGCTCGCAGCGGAACCAGACACCAAGCGTGGCAGAGACCAACTAGAGTCATCCAAGGGCGGCCGTCCATTCTGCGCCTTCCACAACCTGAACACCCACAACACCAGCGGCTGCCAAGAGCTCAGAGCCATTCATGAAGGGCGCTTCGGTCGATGCCCCGAGCGCGGCGACCGGGGCTACGGCCGAGGTGGAGGATGTGGTGGCGGACGCTGGGACGACCGTGGCCCGCGCCAAGAGTGGCGCGATCGTCCTCGTGAGGACCGCTGGCAGGATTAGCCTCGCGAGGGCGCCTGGAGGGACCAGCCTCGTGAGGATCGTCCTCAAGGCAACGCCGAACTCCCTTTGCTGCCACCACCGCCAAGAAGGAATGACGAGCACCATCAGGACAAGGGGGCTGGGGGCTTCCAGGAACCACGTGCTAACACCTGCATCTTGGGCGGAGCCCAGGCCCCAGCCTTGCAGCGTATCTTCAAGCAGTTTGCTCGCGAAGTGAATGCAGTCCTCCCCACGCTCGAAGCCACGCGCCCGCTTAGATGGTCCCAGTGCCCCATTACGTTCAACTCGGCAGACCAGCTCAAGTGCGCAGCTACTGCTGGCACCCTCCCGATGCTTTGCTCCCCACTCATCAGCAACGTGCAAGTTACCAAGACCCTCATCGACGGTGGCGCAGGGCTCAACGTCCTGTCTGTCGACACGTTTGACAACCTCCAAGTGCCATATGACCAGCTTCAGCCCACCAAGCCTTTCTCAGGAGTGACCGACGGTTCCACCACACCAATAGGGCAGGTCCGCCTCCCTGTTACCTTCGGGGAACGAAAGAACTACCGAACCGAGCTCATCGACTTCGACGTCGCGCACATCCGTCTGCCGTACAACGACATCCTCAGGTATCCAGCCCTGGCCAAGTTCATGGCAGTGACCCATCACGGCTACAATGTCCTCAAGATGCCGGGAAGCAGCGGGATCATCACGGTCCCATGTGAAGAAAGAGATGCGGTGTGCTCCCTCGAGCGTGCCTTCCAAGCTGCAGCAATCGATGACCCCGACAGCAAGGGCGAGGGCCCTCCTGAGGCCATCCCCAAGAAGAAGAAGCAGCTGCGTCGCGCAGGACCTCAGGAGGGTGGGGCCGCAGCCGGAGCCTCGTCAGGATCAGTGCCCGCTCTAGGGGCGCCTCCCTCCATCGCATAGGAAGGCGCGCCCGGCGCCCTTCTCGGGCAGGGCTCGGGGGCTTTCTTCTGGAAGGCCTTAGACTTTGCCCACATCATGAGGGAGGCACTTGGGCACCACTTGGAGGCGTGCTTCATAGCACGTTTCCCTCAGGAGGGCACATGGCAAGGATTGCCCACCGTTCAAGCGTTCATCACCAAGACCACCCAGGAGTTGCAAGATGTAAGGGCCATGCGCGGCGACTGCCGCTCACGAGACGCAGCTTCCCATCTAGGGGAGGATGCCGGGCTGCGTGTCTGCATCAACGTTCCAAGGCTCAACAGGGCCGCTTCTCAAGAGCTTTTCTGGCCTTCGCGCGTGGGACGCTGCGAGGGCCCACCGCACAGCTATGTTCGCATGCCCTTTGGCCTGCCAAGTGTATCGTCCCCCTACCAGTGCAACTTGTGGCGCGTCCTAGTAGATCAGGAAGCCAGGCACCACGCCGTCCTGATGGAGATGGAGACGGTCCTCAAGGAACCACCTGAGCCCCCAGAGCCTCCCGAGGCTCAGAGCTCCAGAGGCTCGTGAGGAGCAACCCCTTCGCCGTGCACCTTCAGCTGCCTCAACTCTCCTTCGTCAACATGACCAGGTGATATCTTTCCAAGTTCATTCAGCTGGGAGTGCCCCTCGGGCTGCATCATTCCTAGGCCGCGTGGGTCCTTCCCTGTGGCATGTACCCCTTTTCTTATGTCTTTAGCTTACCTTGTTGGGGGCGCCCCTCGGGCTGCATCATCCCCAAGTCGCTCGGGCCTGACCCAGTGGCACGTATCTCTCATGCACTTGCTTAAGCCTGCTACTCTCATGTTTGATCTACCTATGATTACTACTTGCTCAATCGTCGCCTCCCACGGGGCCTCGACACGCTGGCACGGTGCTGGTGCATGGGTCCGTCCCTACCACGTCGATAAACCTGAGTGGTCGAGCTCTGGCTCGCGGCACGCCCCGCGCACGTCACCTCACCAGGCCCTCAGTGCCTTCACCCCCTCGCGGAGCAACCGGCGGTAGGCTCGCAACCATAACGGCACATCGTGTTCTTCCTTGTGCTAGCTCGCAGGAATCTCACGAGGATAGCACAGGCGGCACTGTGAGCTCCCACCTCTTCCAGGTAATCCGCTTGCACGTTAAAAGGGGGGCTCCTGAGCATCGCAACTCAGGAGCTCTTACTGGCTCTCCAGCCCTCACCCCTGGCCTTGACCACGGTGCGTGACCTGGCATACCAGCGGCGGCTGAGCTCGCTCGAGGGCCGGGACCTGAGGACGTAGAGCACAAAGGAGAGCATTGAAGGGGGAGGACTCGTATGGGCCTGTCCTAGCTACGCTGCGTATGTTCACGCACAGGTCCGGCGCATCGCGAAGAATCGATCCCGGACCGCCAAGATAAGTCACAAGCTCAGATTAACCAATCGTTGGGACCTAGGGGACACGCTCGCCACGGCCCTGTTGCGCCAACGTTGCCTCCCTTTCTTATCTTACCATAGCTGCTTGAGCGCTAAAGGGGACCCCCTGAGCATCGCGCCTCAGAGGCTCTTACTCGACCTCGGGTCGCTCACCTCCTGGCCTCGACCACGGCACGCGACCTGGCAAACCAGCGACGGCTGAAGCTTGCCTGGGGACCGGGAACTGTCAGCGTAGAGCAACAAGCTGCCGCGAGGTTGGAAAGGGAAGACCGAGCCTAAACAGGACTTGCGCTAACAAGGCTTGCTTAATTGGGATAACATCAACAAAGACATTGCAAACCCTTTACATGCCCCCACGGGGCACTTCTTGGTTCCTCACAGGGAACAAAAGACGCGAACCTAGGAGAATCCTATCTACACACCCCCGCGGCCGACGCAATCATCAACAGTGGGCCGTGGGAGGCTGGCGCCAACCCCATCCAGATCAGTGACGGCGGCGACCAGACGATGCAGCCTTGCTCCGGGCGCGGCGAGAACTCGAGGGCACGTAGCTGTCGTCGCTCGTCTCTGGAGTCTCATAGAGCTCGGGATAACCGCCGGACTCCCAAGAGTCGCTGCTGTTGGAGCAGCCCCGAGCGGGGCGCGCCTCATCCTGGTGCTCTCCTTCGGGGCAGCACTCCAAGCGACGACCCTCTGCATCGAAGACCTTGAAGAACAACGTGGAGGCGCCATCGTACTCGAAGTGGATCGCGAGGGAGCCCTTTGCATGACAATCCCATGCGACCTCCCCCCAGCCGTGGGTCATGAAGATCTTGCCGGTGGAGACTACTTCAACCTCCGCTCCGGTCGCCGGAGCATCGTAGTCAGCATGCTATAACCAGAGCTCGAGAGGCCCCTTCGGTGGCATCACATCGGAGAAGAAGCGCAGGAAGCGGATCCAGGAGCTTGGGGGCATCGCCACCCACAGCACGAGCTTGCATGAGGAATCCGCGGCATGGACTCCAGGAGTGACGGCACTCGTTGCCACGGCGCGTCTACCTTGGCTGCGGTGCGCGCGCCGATGCCCGTCGCTTCTTCCTCCCAAGCCCCCGGCTTGGGCGTACAAGGGCAGTGGATACCCAGGAGGAGGCCGCTCGCACCAAGGCCTTGTCACCACCTGCATCTCCACGGCGTTGCGGCGGTGGATCGACATCTTCTTCGGCGGGAGCAGCGCCGACATGTCGAGAGGAACCTTTCCCTTCTCCTCAGCAGAAAACCTATGGATCGGCGCCATTGAAGCTGCTACTAGCAATGGAACGGAGGAAGAAGGAGCGAGTGGAATGGGAGAAGATGAGCGACGGCGGCTCTGCCCCCCTCCCCATTTATAGCAGGAGAAGGTCAACCAGCACCCCCATGATCACAGGTAATGATGGCTTTCCTTGCATGTCGCAGGGACTTGTCAAGTCGGGCAGTTGCCGAGGCAGCATGGGGAAGCGGAGACGCCCACGTCCAATCAACCGCCACGCATCAACCGAGGCCGCATACTTTGGGGGCCTGCGGCGCTCCGCGCTTGACCCTTTGGCTTCACCTCGAAGCCAAGCCCGAGCGCGCCTTGGGCCTGGGGGCAACTGTCGGTGTCCTGGGAATGGGGGTCCCCAGACTTGCCGGCCTGCAGCCCATGGCATGGCTGGGATGGCAGGTCTCTACGACCCATCTTCATTGACAAGGCATTCAAGACCCTCGCGAGGGGCCGAGCCTCGCGAGGTGGACGACGCAAGACCTCCTCAGGAGTGGCCTCGCTAGGCAGGCTCACGAGGGGCGGAGAGATCAAGGCAAGGCAAACCTCGCGAGGTCCACGTGACGTGAGCCATGACGATCGAGACCAGGCGGGCGCCAGCGTGCACATTGTCCTTGATTCCTCTTTGGTGCCAAGGGGGCAAGCGCAGGCGCGGAGTACCGAGGCATCAAGCAAAGGTTTCCATATTGGTGCAACAAGACCAAGACCAGAAGGACGGCAGGACGGAGGTCACCATGGAGCCCAAGACGGCGTCATCACCAGAGCCTTTGGCAGGCGAAGACCACCTTTTGTCAGGATAACTTGTACTAGCTATCCCCTTTCGAATTGGCCGTTGTTGTCTCCCTTCCCGCTCAATATTTGGGGAGAGGACCAGGGCCTATATAAGTAGAACTAGCCACCACAGTGAGAGAGAGAGAGAAGAGGGACCTGAGCAGATCCAAGATCATCTCACCCACACAAGTCCACCAAGCACAAGAACACCTCAACCTCAGGAGGTTGTTCTTCCACTTGTAACTGTTCTTCGTCAGCCCAAGAGGCAATCCACCACCACTACACTCGAGTAGGGTATTACACCACAACGGTGGCCCGAACCAGTATAAATCTTGTGTCTTTCTGTGTTGTGAGTTAGTTGAGTTCATCTGCGAGATCTTAGAGAGCTAGGGCGTGGATCGATAGGGAGAAAACCTTCACGCGCACCCCAGTGTTCGAACCTCAAGGGTTTGCCGGAACCCGTGATCTGACACAGTCAATGGGCCCACTAACAGCCTCTATTCACAATGCTGGGTAGACTTTTTTTGGGTACCCCTAGCATTTAACTTTTAGAAAATTTTGAATTAAAAGAATTCTAGAAATTACAAAATATCATCACAACTTTGAAAAATCATATAAAATAATCTATAACTCAGATGAAAATATATTATATATGAAAGTTGCTCAACAAAATATAACGAATCCAAATATGTTATCCGTTCATCTGTCACATGCCTCTAGCATGATGAACATGGATCCGTCCCCTCCGATTTATCTGCCTGAAAAATGCCAAACGCCGGGAAAACATTCCCAGATGTTTTCCTGCTTCATCTATAACTCGTAGCACTGCGTTAGGTCGCCCCTACCATAGCATACTGTCATGCCATGCTTTCTGTTGCATTTGTATGTCTCTTATTCATTGTTTCTTCCCCCTCCTTCTTCTCCGGTAGACCCAGAGACCATTGCCGATACCCCTGTGATCGACTACACCGACGACTCCTCCTCCTCGGCAGAGCAACCAGGCAAGCAAAACCCCCTTGATCATTCCTATATCGCCCATTTCCTTCTCTCTCATGCTTGCATTATATTTTGCTAATATATTTGATTGATCCCATTCTGATGCATGGCCCGATTTTGTAACCTGCTATTGTTATCTGTCGGCTTATCCTATATGCTTAGTATACGTTGGTTAGTGATCCACTAGTGACCCCTCACCTTGTCCCTGTTGCCCCCGCTTTATGATCGATGAATCGATCAGCGTGATCGACGTCCAGAGCCCAACACATCACCTCACACCCCGCTAGTTGTACGACTCTACAGAGCTACTATCGAGTGCTAAGGATGATACCTCATATATCACTTCTGATGAGATCTATGTAGTGTAGTTAATCAGTTGTGGTCTACGGAGGGTGATTCCTCCTTCATCACTCACGATAACGACTCTGTCGTGCAACACCTCAAGTGTGAACCCTGGAGGGTGATTCCCCCAAGTTCACCTTGATGGTTAGATCAAGTGGAATCCATCAAGGGTGATTCCTCGGATCCCCCCTTGGTGTTATGGACACACAATTACTTTGACTTTACCCCTAGAACCATGTTTAAAGATGGGTCGGCCCTGAGGGGTACCCGCGAGAGTTACTGTTTCTGCAGGACTGGAGGGACAGGCGGTACCACCCCAGTAGAGGTGGACCTGAGTTCTCGACAGTCTCTTGTGAGTCAGGTTGACCGTGAGGGTGCCCGCGAGTGATGTGGAGTCGGTTTGACTTGGAGGATAACCGCGAGATAACTATGCGACATGGCCGGACATTCTTAGCCCTTGCCATAAGTCCATGAGATGGGGCACCGGGACCATTGATCGTGGATCATTGATAGTCTCCGCGCGCTCCCAAGACACCGACGATTTGGATATGTGATCTGAGTAGCCCACTGGCCTTTTGGCATTGACCACCATGAGGGAATAAGTATGGGCACTCTGCATCGTATGATTCTCCGAAAGCTCTTTGGACATCAAGGATTGAGCGGCGCGTGCCCGGTTGGACGGTAACAACCTACGCTTGTATTAGGGGGTGGGTCTACTCCAGGCCGCGTACACAATGTGCAGGGTGTAAAGGGTGACGGGCCAAAGACCCCTACGCTTAGCATGTAGACCTGCATGCTAGCATCTGTGTTGAGCCTAGGTAGGACTATGACGTGTCGATCAGCCGAGGCCAGACATGACCCAGGAAAGTGTGTTCGGCCAAAGTTAATCAAGCGTGTTGGGTAAGTTTGTGCACCCCTGCAAGGAAGTTAATCTATTCGAATAGCCGTGTCCATGGTAACAAACGCTCGGAGTTTTATCCCGATCTATACAACTAGAACTGGATACTGGAGATGATAAATGGATATGATGGCTCCGAGATCGCTTTCTCGCAGGGAGTCAAGAAAGGATCTCTGGGCGATACTACAACTTACTTGCTACTTATATTATGCTAATCTGCACTCTTCGAATGCTGCAAGATGCTTCAAGATGCTAGTCTTTGATAGGCTAGGCTTTCCCTCATCTTCTGGCATTTCTGCAGTTCAGTCCAAAGATATAGCCCCATTCCTTTGATACTGATGCATACTTAGCATAGTTCTGATGTAAGCCTTGCCAGTACTTTGGATGAGTACTGATGGTTGGTTTGCTACTTCTTTTCCCCTATACCCGATTGCTGTGATCAGATGACGGATCCTAGGAGCCAGATGCCACCACCGATGACTACTACTACCCTAATGGAGCCTACTACTATGTGGAGACCGTCGACGACCAGGAGTGGTTAGGAGGATCCCAGGCAGGAGGCCTTGCCTCTTTGATCAATGTTGTTGTTTTTGCTAGCCTTCTTAAGGCACACATGTTTACCTTATGTCTATACTCACATATTGTCGCTTACACTTACTCGTTTGTATTCGAGGTTATGTATTCGAGACCTCGAGGCCCCTGGCTTCTAATATAAAGCTTGTATGACTTTAATTTGTGTCTAGAGTTGTGTTGTGATATCTTCCCGTGAGCCTCTGATCTTGATCGTGCACATTTGCATGTATGATTAGTGCATGATTAAGTTGGGGCATCACACCCTGCACACATCGTTTGGGGCTAGAGAGGAAACCCCGACCAGAGTTCCTTGCGGATGGAACTCAAATAGGTGATAAATCTGGACTAGAGACTTGTGTGGTTAGTCAGGTCGTGGTCTACACCCACGCCGACTTTTGCTTGATGTTTGCCGAGCACCGTCGTGTGCAGGCGCTAAGTGGTGGAAACATTTCTGAAGAAGTACACCCATGCATGGTAAATGATCTATTCAAATAGCCACGTCCGTAGATATGGACTACTTGGAAAGCTTATATGGTTCATAGATAATTTAAATTGGATACTCTAAAATGCTCAAGATAAGTGTGAGTTCTCTGGATGGCCTTCTCATAGGGAGACAGGAGCGGGTCCATAGTGGTGTATTGATATGGTGAATATGTGGACTCGTGTGCGATCTCTCACCCCAAAGAAAATACTAGTAGACGTAGTATAGGATAGCCACTGAGTCAAAGTTGGCTTGCTGCAGTTAAACTCCACAACCCCTTTGTTCATACGGATGCATATATAGCTAGTTCTGATGTAAGTCTTGCTGAGTACTAATACGTCCATTTTGCATCATGCTTTCATATTGCTATTTATTGCATTATGGGATGTTATTACACATTAGGTCACAATACTTATGCCTATTCTCTCTTATTTTACAAGGTTTACATGAAGAGGGAGAATGCCGGCAGCTGGAATTCTGGGCTGGAAAAGGAGCAAATATTAGAGACCTATTCTGCACAACTCCAAAAGTCCTGGAACTTCACGGGAGCACGTTTCATAATATAAAAAAAATATAGGACGAAGGAAGTACCAGAGGGGGGCCACCCACCATCCACGAGGGTGGGGGGCGCGCCCTACCCCCCTGGGCGCGCCCCCTACCTCATGGGCCCTCTGGCAGCCCTCTGATGCCCATCTTCTGCTATATGAGTTCTTTTGTCCAGAAAAAAAATCATAAGCAAGCTCACGGGACGAAACACGGCTGCCACGAGGCGGAACCTTGGCGGAACCAATCTAGGGCTCCGGCGGAGCTGTTCTGCCGGGGAAACTTCCCTCCGGGAGGGGGAAATCATCACCATCGTCATCACCATCGATCCTCTCATCGGGAGGGGGTCAATATCCATCAACATCTTCACCAGCACCACCTCATCTCAAACCCTAGTTCATCTCTTGTATCCAATCTTTGTCTCAAAACCTCAGATTGGTACCTGTGGGTTGCTAGTAGTGTTGATTACTCCTTGTAGTTGATGCTAGTTGGTTTATTCGGTGGAAGATCATATGTTCAGATCCTTTATGCATATTAATACCCCTCTGATTATGAACATGAATATGATTTGTGAGTAGTTACGTTTGTTCCTGAGGACATGGGAGAAGTCTTGCTATAAGTAGTCATGTGAATTTGGTATTCGTTCGATATTTTGATGAGATGTATGTTGTCTCTCCTCTAGTGGTGTCATGTGAACGCCGACTACATGACACTTCACCATTGTTTGGGCCTAGAGGAAGGCATTGGGGAGTAATAAGTAGATGATGGGTTACTAGAGTGACAGAAGCTTAAACCCTAGTTTATGAGTTGCTTTGTAAGGGGCTGATTTGGATCCATATGTTTCATGCTATGGTTAGGTTTACCTTAATACTTATTTTTTAGTTGCGGATGCTTGCCAGAGGGGTTAATCATAAGTGGGATGCTTGTCCAAGGAAGGACAATACCCAAGCACCGGTCCACCCACATATCGAATTATCAAAGTACCGAACGCGAATCATATGAACGTGATGAAAACTAGCTTGACGATAATTCCCATGTGTCCTCAGGAGCGTTTTCCTTTATATAAGAGTTTGTCCAGGCTTGTACTTTGATACAAAAAGGATTGGGCCATCTTGATGCACCTTATTTACTTTTATTACTTGTTACCCTTTACAAATTACCTTATCACAAAACTATCTGTTACCGATAATTTCAGTGCTTGCAGAGAATACCTTACCGAAGACTGCTTATCATTTCCTTCTGCTCCTCGTTGGGTTCGACACTCTTACTTATCGAAAGGACTACGATAGATCCCCTATACTTGTGGTTCATCAAGTACATTTGTACTCGTTTGCTTAATTTTGCAGAGGAGACTTCAATCTCACTGTAGATTCCTGCGATGTGTTCGATGTTGACCGATTAGCTTGGGAATCCCAGACAAAGGTCTGGCTCCTATGGAGAGTCTTGTAGATAGACATGCTTTCTACCCTTCTTTCTTTTCAGTTGTCTGTACTTAGACAGGTATATGCTTCCGCTTGCTGCTTGTATGACTTTGTATGTTGGGTCATGAGACCCATGTTCGTAATATCATGCTATGTATGGCTCTTCGAGGCCTCTTTTGATAAATACTTGAGTCATAGAGTTATGTTGTGATGCCATGTTGTATCTGTACATATCGGGCATATTGTGTAACATCCCAAAATTCTAAATTTTGGAATGTTATGTTAAATAAATAGCTTTGTTTGTTTGTTTGTTTGATTGATTGTTGTATGAATGATTGTGTGAAATTTGAAACTTTTTGAAAATTCAAATGAGAGGGAATAAAAGGACTTTCCCAAAAATTTCTATTTGAATGCCTATTTAATTTTATGTTTGAATCTTGTCTAAGTTCTCTGATAAAAAATAATATGAGAGAAGGAAAATGAATGTCAAAAAATCAGAGATAATGTTTGGATTGATATTCAAATTTGAAAATAAAACATTTGCAATTTATTCGAAACTCAAATTATATTTCATTTTGGAGTTATTGCAAAATTGTTTTTTAAGTATTTTATTTGGTCATGAAAAAATGTTCATGTTTTAGGATTTTTTATTTTTAAAATTTTGGTATATAATATGCCTATATAAAATATTTCTTATTTTGAATCTTGGTTTTCCTCGATAGTTTTTTAAAACCGCCGCCAGGCCAGGTGCGCCGGCTGGCCCAGCCAGCGCGCGAACGCTGCAGCATCGTGCTCGAGAGCTAGGGAGGCACTGCACCCAGCTCCCAGGTTTCATAAAAAAATAGGCCAGCCCAGCCTCGGGCGCACGAGCACCGCACGCAAGAAGTCGCCAGTCCCACCACTCGAACGATCTCATCTCTCTTGTGCGTCTCTCTTTCCCTCCACCTGGCGCTGGACCCCACTACCATCTTATTCCTTCCCACGCTAGGAAACACCCCAGGTGACGCATGACACGACGCCGAACTCAGGATTCGTTGGGACCGCATCCCCGAATTCACCCCCTTTCGCACGCTCATGTCCTATAAATACCTGAGATCGTCTGATCGCTCTCTGACTATAGCGCTAGAAAAGCTCTTGTCTGCTAGGACTACGTTGGTATTTCCCTAAAGAGGAAGGGATGATGCAACACAACGACGGTAGGTATTTCCCTTAGTGAAGAAACCAAGGTTATAGAACTAGTAGGAGAATCAAGCAACACAACGTAAACAGCACATGGACACAAATAACAACACCTCGCAACTCGACGTGTTAAAGGGGTTGTCAATCCCTTTCGGGTAACGATGCCAGAAAATTGTAGTAGATTGAAATAATAGATATCAAATAAAATAAAGTGCAGCAAGGGAGTTCTGTATTTTTGGTTTAATAGATCTGAATAAAAATGCAAAGGAAAAGTAGATCACAAGCAAATATATGAGGAAGAAGACCTGGGGCCGTAGGTTTCACTAGTGGCTTCTCTCGAGAAAAGATAGCAAACATTGGGTAAACAAATTACTGTTGGGCAATTGATAGAACCTCAAATAATTATGACGATATCCAGGCAATGATCATTACATAGGCACCACGTCTAAGATTAATAGGCCGACTCCTGCCTGCATCTACTACTATTACTCCACACATCGACTGCTATCCAGCATGCACCTAGTGTATTAAGTTCATGGAAAAATGAAGTAATGCAATAAGAACGATGTCATGATGTAGACAAGATCCGTTTATCTATTGCATAGATATAGATCCCATCTTTTTATCCTTAGTAGCAACAATAAATATGTGTCGGTTCCCTTTTCTGTCACTGGGATCAAGCACCGTAAGATCGAACCCACTACCGGGCACCTCTTCCCTTTGCAAGATAAATAGATCAAGTTGGCCAAACAAAACCCAAATATCAGAGAAGAAATATGAGGCAATAAGAGATCAAGGAAACTCAAATAACTTTCATGGATATAAAAAGATATGACTGATCATAAACTCAAAGTTCATCAGATCCCAACAAACACACCGCAAAAAGAGTTACATCATATGGATCTCCAAGAGACCATTGTATTGAGAATCAAGAGAGAGAGAGATGAAGCCATCTAGCTACTAACTACGGACCCGAAGGTCTACAAAGAACTACTCACGCATCATTGGAGAGGCACCAATGGAGGTGGTGAACCCCATCCGAGATGGTGTCTAGATTGGATCTGGTGGTTCTGGACTCTACGGTGGCTGGATGAATATTTCGTCGACTCCCCTAGGGTTTTGGGAATATTTGGGTATTTATAGAGCAAAGAGGCGGTCCGGGGGCACCCGTGGTGGGCACAACCCACCAGGTGCAACCAGGGCCCAACATGTTCCTTCTGGTCCATAAAAAATCTCTGTAAAGTTTCGTGGCATTTGGACTCCGTCTGATATTGATTTTTTGCGATGTAAAAAACACGGAAAGAACAAGAACGGGCACTTGGCACTATGTCAATAGGTTAGTACCAAAAAATGATATAAAATGACTATAAAATGATTATAAAACTTCCAAGATTGATAATATAACATCATGGAACAATCAAAAATTATAGATACGTTGGAGACGTATCAGCATCCCCAAGCTTAACTCCTACTCGTCCTCGAGTAGGTAAGTGATAAAAACAGATTTTTTGATGTGGAGTGCTGATTAACATGTCATATCATATTCTTTTCTTTATAACATGCACAATTGGACTTTTATGTGATTCAAAGCAATAGTCTAGTGTTGACATAATAATTTAGATACTCAAGCATATCAACAAGCAACCATGTCTTTGAAAATATCATGCTCTGTCTTCTTAACACAAAGTATTTATCATACACAACCCCGATGACAAGCCAAGAAATTGGTTCGTACTTTTTAACGCGCTTTAGCTTTTTCAACTCTTACGCAATACATGAGCGCAAGCCATGGATATAGCACTACAGGTGGAATAGAGTATGATGATAGGGGTAAATATAGAGAAGACAAAAGTAAGAAAGTCTCACATCGATGTGGCTAACCAACGGGCTATGGAGATGCCCATCAATCAAACGTGAGGAGTAGGGATTGCCATGCAACAAATGCACTAAGAGCTATAAGTGTATGAAAGCTCAATATGAAAACTAAGTGGTTGTGCATCTAATCCTATAATGAACAATTCCCACTAGTATGTAAAAGTGACTCTCCATATGAAAAACATGGTGCTACTTTGAAGCACAAGTGTGGTAAAAGATACTAGCAATGCCCCTTCTCTCTTTGTTTATTATTTATTTTTTTCTTTTTTCTTTCTCTCATTGTACAGAGTCTCATCCCGACTTGTGGGGGAATCATAGTCTCCATCACCCTTTCCTCACTAGGGCACTGCTCTAAAAATGAAGAATGATGATCATCACACTTCTATTTACTTATAACTCAAAAGAAATAAAAAATTACAAATCGAAACCTATAACAAAATATGACTCTATATAAATGCCTCTGGCATGTACCAGGGATGTGCAATGATCTAGCGTAACATGTATGAAAAATGATGAACGGTGGCTGAGCCACAAACACTGTGTCAACTATATGATCATGCAAAGCAATATGACAATGAATGCTCAAGTCATCAAATGGAAACGGTGGAAGTTGCATGGCAATATATCTCGAAATGGCCATGAAAAAGCCGTAATAGGTAGGTATGGTGGCTGTTTTGAGGAAGATATAATGAGGCTTATGTGTGATAGAGCGTATCATTTCACGGAGTTTCGATGCACCTGCGAAGTTTGCACCACGTCTCAATGTGAGAAAGGGCAATGCATGGTACCATAGAGGCCAGCAAATTACGAAAAGGTAAGAGTGCGTATAATCCATGGACTCACATTAGTCATAAAGAACTCATATACTTATTGCAAAAGTTTATTAGCCATCAAAGCAAAGTACTACTACACATGCCCATAGGGGGATAGATTGGTAGGAGAAGACCATCGCTCGTCCCCGACCACCACTCATAAGGAAGACAATAAAAAATAAATCATGCTCCAACATCATAGCATAATGAGAGACTATACGTGCATGCTTCGGGAATCACAAACCTTAACACCAATATTCCTACTAGAGCATAATTACTCATCAACATAACTCACATATCACATCATCATATCTCAAAACTATTACTAAGAATCAAGTTTATTTTGTCCAATGATCTTCATGACATTTTTCTTTTCTTTATCCTTCTTGGATATCTATCACTTTGGGACTAATTTTCATGTGTTGCTTTTCATAAGCTCAAACAAATATAAGTGAAGATCATGAGCATAATATTTCTTTCTCTCAAAATAATCTAAGTGAAGCAAGAGAGAATTTCTTAATTTTTTTACTAACTCTAAAATAAATCTAAGTGAAGCAAGAGAGCATTTCTTCAAAAATACTAAAGCACACTGTGCTCAAAAACATATAAGTGAAGCACTAGAGCAAATCCTAGCTCATAAAAATTTAAGTGAAGCCTAGAGAGCAATTCTAACAAGTCATGACATAATTTTGGCTCTCTCAAATATGTGTGTATAGCAAGGATTGATGACTTAAAACAAAAAATAAAACAAGAAAAGACACATATCATACAAGACTCTCCAAGCAAAACACGTATCATGTGACGAATAATATAGTCTCGAGTAAAATACCAATAGTTGTTGGAAGAAAGCGGGGATGCCACTCGGGGGCATCCCCAAGCTTAGTTGGTTGCTCATTTTTGGATAATAGCTTGGGATGTCGGGGCATCCCCAAGCATAGGCTCTTCCATCCTTCCTTCATCCATCGTAAGATAACCGAAAACTAGAAAACTGCAATCACACAAAACTCAACAAAACCTTCGTGAGATCCGTTAGTATAAGAATAATAAACCACTACTATAAGTGCTGTCTCAAATCAATTCATATTTTGTTTTTTATTATACCTACTGTATTCCAACTTTTCTATGGCAAAAACACAACAAAGAAAACCATAGAGCCATCAAAATAAGCACACAACACAAAGAAAACAGAATCTGTCAAAACAGAATAGTCTGTATCAATCTGACTATTTAGAATACTTCTGTAACTCAAAAATTCTGAAAAATTAGGACGACCTGAGAAATTTGTATATTGATCTACTGCAAGTGGAATGGGTATTTTATTTCTATCTGGTAAAATATTAAAATTAATTTCGTGAGCGTAAAAGTTTCTATTTTTTCAGCAAGATCAAACAACTATTGCCCAAGAAGATCCTAAAGGCTTTACTTGGCACAAACACTAATTAAAACATAAAAAAAACACAATCATAAAAGTAGCATAATTGTGCTAACACACAAGAACAGGAAGCAAAAAGCAAAAATAAATTTTATTCATTGGGTTGCCTCCCAACAAGCGCTGTAGTTTTACGCCCTTAGCTAGGTATAAAGCAAGGATCTAAGTTTTGTCATCCTTGTTCCTTGGAAAGAAAAGAGAAAAATTTGCTATCAATGGCATTTAATTTTCTATCTTGTGAAAGCACATGGCCATTGATAGCGGAAGAAAGATTAAGCAAGTTGCAAAAATTCGTATCTAAACTAGCCTTCATCTCTTTAATTATTTATTTTGATAAAAACACATAAGAGTAGTTGATTCAAAATTTTCTCCTTTAGGGTGCCCAAATATGGCTTTCATCTTTTCATAAGTATCAATGACATCCCCTTCAAGAAAACCATTTTCAAATATAGAATCTAAAACATGCTTGAAGGAATAGGGTAAACCATCATAAAAACTTTTCAAGTATATCTCTATCTGATATTGGGGCACATAGCTAGCTCAAATTCTCAACAACATATCCCAAGCATCTTTCAAAGATTCATCAAGTAAATAACCAAAAATTCCGGGATCATCTTCATCACAATGGTTAAGATTTTCCTTAACAACCCTGGTAGATCCTTCCACAGCATCATTGTTTATGAGCTTAGAGAGGAAAGAGGGGCTATCCAAAGCATTAAGACTAGGGAGAAAACCCTTAGCTCTTTTGAGATCAGACATGGCGAGAAAACGGCAATCGGAAAAAGAGAGGCGAATAAAACGACAAATTTTTGTGAAGTGGGGGGAGGAAAACGAGAGGCAAATGGCAAATAATGTAAATTGTGAGGAGATGAGATTTGTGATTAGGAACCTGGCTATGTAGAAGATCCTCCCCGGCAACGGCGCCCGAAATTCCTTTTGATCGCTCTGTGACTATAGCACCAGAAAAGCTCTTGTCTGCTAGGACTACATCGGTATTTCCCTAAAGAGGAAGGGATGATGCAGCACAATGACAATAGGTATTTCCCTCAGTAAAGAAACCAAGGTTATCGAACCAGTAGTAGAACCAAGCAACACAACATAAACAACACCTGCACACAAATAACAATACATCGCAACCCGACATGTTAAAGGGGTTGTCAATCCCTTTCGGGTAACGATGCCAGAAAATTGTAGTAGATTAAAATAATAGATTGCAAATAAAATAAAGTTCAGCAAGGTATTTTTGTATTTTTGTTTTAATAGATCTGAATAAAAATGCAAAGGAAAATTAGATCGCAAGCAAATATATGAGGAACAAGACCTGAGGGCCGTAGGTTTCACTAGTGGCTTCTCTCGAGAAAAGTAGAAAATGGTGGGTAAACAAATTACTGTTGGGCAATTGATAGAACCTCAAATAATTATGACGATATCCAGGCAATGATCATTACATAGGCATCACGTCTAAGATCAGTAGACCGACTCCTGCCTGCATCTACTACTATTACTCCACACATCGACTGCTATCCAGCATGCATCTAGTGTATTAAGTTCATGGAAAAATAGAGTAATGCAATAAGAATGATGACATGACGTACACAAGATCCATTTACCTATTGCATAGATATAGATCCCATCTTTTTATCCTTAGTAGCAATGATACGTACGTGTCGGTTCCCTTTTCTGTCACTGGGATCAAGCACCATAAGATCGAACCCACTACCGGCACCTCTTCCCATTGCAAGATAAATAGATCAAGTTGGCTAAACAAAACCCAAATATCGGAGAAGAAATACGAGGCTATAAGAGATCATGCATATAAGAGATCAGAGAAACTCAAATAACTTTCATGGATATAGAAAGATATGAGTGATCATAAACTCAAAGTTCACCCGATCCCAACAAACACACCACAAAAAGAGTTACATCATATGGATCTCCAAGAGACCATTGTATTGAGAATCAAGAGAGAGAGAGAGAGATGAAGCCATCTAGCTACTAACTACGGAACCGAAGGTCTACAAAGAACTACTCACGCATCATCGGAGAGGCACCAATGGAGGTAGTGAACCCCATCTAAGATGGTGTCTAGATTGGATCTAGTGGTTCTGGACTCTGCGGCGGCTGGATGAATATCTCGTCGACTCCCCTAGGGTTTTGGGAATATTTGGGTATTTATAGAGCAAAGAGGCAGTCCGGGGGGCACTCGAGGTGGGCACAACCCACCAGGGGCATGCCTGGGCCTCCTGGCGCGCCCTGGTGGGTTGTCTCCTCCTCAGGACTCCCCCTAGGTGCAACCAGGGCCCAACATGTTCCTTCTGGTCCATTAAAAATCTCCATAAAGTTTCGTGGCATTTGGACTCCATCTGATATTGATTTTCTGCGATGTAAAAACACGGAAAAACAGGAACTGGCACTTGGCACTATGTCAATAGGTTAGTACCAAAAAATGATATAAAATGACTATAAAATGATTATAAAACCTCCAAGATTGATAATATAACAACATGGAACAATAAAAAATTATAGATATGTTGGAGACATATCATCGTCCTCGTCCGACTCCCCTCTAAAACCCTGGCCAAAACAATCTCTAGGCCACGTCGTCGCCATTCCAATCTAGGCCAGCCGAGCTGAGTTTACTGATATCCCACAAGTATAGGTGATCGCAGCAGTTTTCAACGGTAGAGTATTCAACACAAGGGGAGCCAAAGAATATTTGTAAGTATTAGCAACTGAGTTGTCAATTCAACCACACCTAGAGATTAAATATCTGCAGCAAAGTGATCAGTAGCATAGTAATATGATAGTTTGATAGTAGTAGTAACAATAGCTGTGGTAACGGTAGCATCAGTAACAATTTTGTAGCAGTTGTAACAGTAGCAATAGTAATAGTAACTTAGCAAGAACAATAAGTGAAAGACTCGTAGGCATAGGATCAGTTATTACGTTGGATAATATTCATCATATAACATTCATAACCTAGGGCGACACAGAACTAGCTCCAGTTCATAAATATAATGTAGGCAGTATTTTGTAAACAGTCATACATGCTTATGGAAAAGAACTTGCATGACATCTTTTGTCCTACCCTCCCGTGGCAGCGGGGTCCATAAGGAAACTAAGGGATATTAAGGCCTCCTTTTAATAGAGAACTGAAACAAAGCATTAACACATAGTGAATACATGAACTCCTCAAACTATAGTCAACACCGGAAAGTATCCCAATTGTTTTCATCTTGGGGTTTACGGATTATAACACATAATAGGTGCATATAACTTGCAAGATCGGATCAAGAACGTAGATATAATGGTGAAAACATAAATGGTTCAGATCTGAAATCATGGCACTTGGGCCCTAGTGACAAGCATTAAGCATAGCAAAGTCATAACCACATCAATCTCAGAACATATTGGATACTAGGGATCAAGCCCTAACAAAACTAACTCGATTACATGATGAATCTCATCCAACTCCTCATCGACTAGGGAGACTACGAAGGAATTACTCACTGCCGACGATGAGCATCATGAAATTAGTAATAGAGGATGGTTGGTGAGGACGAAGACCGAAGATCCCCCTCTTCGGAGCCCCGAACAGGCTCCAGATCCGGCCTCCCGATGAAGAACAGGAGGCGCTAGTGGCTCCGTATTGTAAAATGTGGTGAAACTTCCTATCCTATTTTTTCTCCGAAAATAGGATTTTATAGCGTCGGAATTAGGGTCAGCGGAGTCTCGTGGGCCCCACTACCCACCAGGGCACGCCAGAGGGGGGTGGCGCGCCCTGGTGCTTAGTGGGTGATACGTCTCCAACTATCTATATTCTTTTATTGTTCCATGCTATTATATTATCTATTTTGGATGTTTTATATGCATTATTATGCTATTTTATATTATTTTTGGGACTAACTTATTAACCTAGAGCCCATTGCCAGTTTCTGTTTTTTCCTTATTTTTGAGTTTTACAGAAAAGGAATATCAAACAGAGTCCAAACGGAATAGAACTTTCGCGATGATTTTTCTTGGAGCAGAAGACACACGTAGGACTTGGAGATGAAGTTAGAGGAGTCCCGGGCAGGCCACAAGCCACATGGGCGCGCCCCAGGGGGGTGCCCTGAGGGCTTGTGGGCCCCTCAAAGCTCCTCCAACCCTAATTCTTGGAATATAAATTCCCAAATATTCTCAAACCAACAGAAGCGTCCACCAAAATACTTTTTCGCCGCCGCAATCCTCTGTTTCCATGAGATCCCATCTTGGGGCCTTTTCCGGCATCCAGCCGGAGGGGGATTCGATTAGGCAGGGCTTCTACATCAACTCTATTGCCCTTCGGCTGAAGCGTGAGTAGTTTACCACATACCTACGGGTCCATAACTAGTAGCTAGATGGCTTCTTCTCTCTCTTTGATTTTCAATACAATGTTCTCCCCGATATTCTTGGAGATCTATCCAATGTAATATACTTTTGCGGTGTGTTTGTCGAGATCGATGAAATATGGATTTATGATCAGATTATCTATGAATATTATTTGAATCTTCTCTAAATTCTTATATGCATGATTTGATATATTTGTATTTCTCTTTGAATTATCGGTTTGGTTTGGCCAACTAGATTGGTGTTTCTTGCAATGGGAGAGGTGCTTAGTTTTCGATTCAATCTTGCCGTGTCCTCACCCAGTGACAAAGTAGGGGTAGCGAGGCACGTATCTGTATTGTTTCTATCAAGGGTAAAAATATGGGGTTTTCACCATATTGCTTGAGTTTATCCCTCTACATCATGTCATCTTACTTAAGGCGTTACTCCGTTCTTATGAACTTAATACTCTAGATGCATGCTGGATAGCGGCCAATGTGTGGAGTAATAGTTGTAGATGCAGAATCGTTTCGGTCTACTTGACATGGACATGATGCGTATATTCATAATAGTTACCTTGGATATGGTCATAACTTTGCGCTTTTCTATCAATTGCTCGACAATAATTTGTTCACCCACCGTATTATTTTCCTTCAAGAGAGAAGCCTCTAGTGAAACATATGGCCCCCGAGTGTATTTTTTGTCATATATTTTCAGATCTACAAACCAAAAATACCAAAAATACCTTGCTGCAATTTATTTACTTTTATTTTGTTTTACGTTTTAGTAATCTTTTATATCTATCTCAATCAGATCTCACCTTTGCAAGTGACCGTGAAGGGATTGACAACCCCTTTATCGCGTTGGGTGCAAGTGTTTGATTGTTTGTGCAGGTGCATAGATTGGAGACTTGTGTGTATCTCCTACTGGATTGATACCTTGGTTCTAAACTGAGGGAAATACTTATCTTTACTTTGCTGCATAACCCTTTCCTCTTCAAGGAAAAAAACCAATGCAAGCTCAAGAAGTAGCAGGAAGAATTTCTAGCGCCGTTGCCGGGGAGATCTACATCAAGCCTAGCATGTAACCACCATAAACTCTCATCTCTTGCATTATATTATTTTCCATTTTCCTCTTGTTTTCCTCTCCCCCACTTCTAAAACATTTTCAAAAAAACACAAAAAGATTTGCCTTTTTACACCCTTCTCCTGTTCGTCTTTCCGTTTGCTTTTTGTTTGCTCATCCGTTAGATTGGTTTGTTGCCACCATGTATGAATCTAGGGAGGTTTTCATTGAAAAGGATAGTAATAATCTTGAGGGAAATTTTGATGACTTTGCTAATAACGATCCTCATGAAGAACCTACTATCATGCATAAAAAAAACTCCGCATAGGTAGCGGTAATATTATTGGAAAATGTGTTATTCAAGATTTCTTTACTTGTGCTGGTACGCTACTTACGTTAGGAGGATCTATTCTTAATAAAACTAATAGTCTTGTGGATGCAATAATTTTGCTTATAATTGAACTCGAAAGACAATTTGTTCATATGCACCCTTGCATACAAAGGATTTTTCTAGAGTTCTCAAATATTCAGCATTCTTCCATTAAGCGTGCCGCCACTATATTTTTAGCCCATGAGTTTAGTTTCGTCATGAAAGAGGCTAGCGAATTTTTTGGTCATTACAAAATAAATGGTGGCTGTCCCCCTATGGAGGAGATCCTTTTTAATCAAGAATAAATAATGAGATTGCAATCTCATGATTACGTTGCCTATAATGAAAATTTGAGAAAAAGGGTCCCCACCGAGGTTTTGGTTGATAAGATTTCTGAACTTAATGATAATTTTTCTATACAAAACAACAAATTAGGGTTCATATTAAGAGATAGGCTTATGACGTTCCACCAATAGAAAGCTTATAATGATGAGTTGATTATAAATTATAGGGGGCCGAAGGAGGAACCTATTCCTCCCGCACTCAATCTTAGGGATCCTTATCCTATTAAATTTAGCCCTTTCGATTATTTTTGCTTACCACAAAGGAAACTTGCCGCTGAAATAAGGGAGTATGATATGAGCATGGACGATCTCCCTTACTATTATGACAATACCTAGATCTATGTTTTATGCCTAGCTAGGGGCGTTAAACAATAGCACTTGTTGGGAGGCAACTCATTTTTTTGTTTTTGGTTCTTGGTTCTGTTTTGCAATACATATACATTATTAACTCTGTAATAATTGTGTTTTGGAGTTAGTGTTTGAGCCAAGCAAGACCTTTGGGATGATCTATGGTGATAGTTGATTTGATCTTGCTGAAAAACAGAAACTTTTGCGCTCATTGCCAGAATTGTTAAAAATCACAGAAGCGAGGAAAAACTCCATTTTTTTACAAAAGATTGATATACAAATTGCCTCTGTTTTCCTAAATTTTTAGAATTTTTGGAGTTATAGAAGTATATGAAGTTTTCAGATTGCTACAGACTGCTCAATTTTTGACTGATTCTGTTTTCTATGTGTTGTTTGCTTATTTTGATGAATCTATGGGTAGTATCGGGGGGTATGAACCATGGAGAAGTTGAAATACAGTAGATATTACACCAATATAAATAAAGAATGAGTTCACAACAGTACCAAAAAGAGGCGATTTATTTTCTTATAGTAACAGATCTCATGAGTTTTCTTGTTGAGTTTCGTGTTGTGACGTTTTCAAGTTTTGGGTAAAGATTCGATGGACTATGAAATAAGGAGTGGCAAGAGCCTAAGCTTGGGGATGCCCAGGGCACCCCAAGGTAATATTCAAGGACAACCAAGCATCTAAGCTTGGGGATGCCCTGGATGGCATCCCCTCTTTCGTCTTCGTCTATCCATAAATTTACTTGAGGCTATATTTTTATTCACCACATGATATGTGTTTTTCTTGGAGCGCCTTGTATGATATGAGTATTTGCTTTTTAATTTTCCACAATCATCCTATTTTTACACACCTTTTGAGACGGGAACGCATGAATCATGAATTTATTAGAATACTCTATCTGTTTCACTTATATTTTTTGAGCTAGGCAATTGCTGTAGTGCTTCACTTATATCTTTTTAGAGCAGGTGGTGGCTTTATTTTAAAGAAATTGTTGAACTCTCATGATTCACTTATATTATTTTGAGGGTCTCTCTAAACAGCATGGTAATTTGATTGGGTTATGAATTTAGTCCTAATATGATGGGAATCCAAGAGGGATATAATAAAAACTTTCATATAAAGAGCATTGCATACTATGTGAAGTTTGATTCCTTATGATTATTTTGATATATAAAGATGGTGATATTCGATTCATGCTAGTGAGAATTGTGGATTGGTAGAAATACTTGTGTTGAAGTTCGTGATTCCCGTAGCATGCACGTATGGTGAACCGTTATGTGATGAAGTCGGAGCATGATTTATTTATTGATTGTCTTCCTTATGAGTGGCGGTCGGGGACGAGCGATGGTCTTTTCCTACCAATCTATCCCCCTAGGAGATGCGTGTAGTACTTTGTTTTGATGGCTAATAGATTTTTGCAATAAGTATGTGAGTTCTTTATGACTAATGTTGAGTCCATGGATTATGCGCACTCTCACCCATCCACCTTTGCTAGCCTCTCTAGTACCGCAAACTTTCGCCGGTGCATTAAACCCACCATATTCCCTTCCTCAAAACAGCCACCATACCTACCTATTATGGCATTTCCATAGCCATTCTGAGATATATTGCCATGAAACTTCCACTATTCCGTTTTATTATGACACGCACCATCATTGTCATATTGCTTTGCATAATTGTAAGATAGCTAGCATGATGTTTTCATGGCTTGTCCGTTTGCTACGCTAGATCATTGCACATCCCGGTACACCGCCTGAGTCATTCATATAGAGTCATATTTTTGTTCTAAGTATCGAGTTGTAATTCTTGAGTTGTAAGTAAATAAAAGTGTGATGATCATCATTATTAGAGCATTGTCCCTTGCGAGGAAAGGATGATGGAAGCTATGATTCCCTCACAAGTTGGGATGAGTCTTCGAACATTATAAAAATAAAAGAGGCCAAAGAAGCCAACAAAAGAAGAAAAGAGGCCAAAGAATCCCACCAAAAATTGAGAGAAAAGAGAGAAGGGACATTGTTACTATCCTTTTTCCACACTTGTGCTTCAAAGTAGCACCATGATCTTCATGATAGAGAGTCTCCTATGTTGTCACTTTCATATACTACTGGGAATTTTTCATTATGATGAAGCGAGTTGGATGCGCACCCACTTAGTTTCTTTTTAAGCTTTCATACACTTATAGCTCTAGTGCATCCGTTGCATGGCAATACCTACTCACAAACATTGATATATGTTGATTGGCATCTCCATAGCCCGTTAATATGCCTAGTTGATGTGAGACTATCTCCTTTTTGTCTTCTCCACAACCACCATATTCTATTCCACCCATAGTGCTATATCCATGGCTCATGCTCATGTATTGCATGAAAGTTGAAAAAGTTTGAGAACATCAAAAGTATGAAACAATTGCTTGGCTTGTCATCGGGGTTGTGCATGATTTAACAATGTTCAAGAAATTGTTAACTAGTAGCTGCTCGGTCGGTTTAGGTGTAGCGATAAATCAGTGAATCAGCCTATTAACTAGATTAATCGGTAGATTGAATAGAAACTTGCCAACATATATCTATATTTTTAATGTATTATACCATACTCTCATGCTCCCAGCTATGTAGTATACCAAAATATGCTGCCATACACATATGAAAAGCATAGAGGAGGTAAAATTATTCATTCTATCTATTAAGGAGCTGCATGGGGCCGAAAGGGGTTATGGGACAAAATTTTGGGCTTTGTTTGCCCACCCGTTAATGGGCCAGCAGGTATTAATCGGCATGACAACTGATTAATCGGTCTAACTAGCCAATTAATCGGCCTGACAAGTAAACACGACAAATAGGTGTTATCTGATTCAGCCATGCTATGAGTAGCGATTAACTGGCCCGTTAAGTGACTAATCATACTTTGTGCGACGAAGATGGAGCATAGCCAGACTATATGATTTTGTAGGGATAACATTCTTTGGCCATGTTATTTTGAGAAGACATGATTGCTTTATTAGTATGCTTAAGTATTATTGTTTTTATGTCAATATTGAACTTTTGTTTTGAATCTTATGGATATAAACATTCATGCCACAATAAAGAAAATTACTTGGATAAATATGTTAGGTAGCATTCCACATCAAAAATTCTGTTTTCATCATTTACCTACTCGAGGACGAGTAGGAATTAAGCTTGGGGATGCTTGATACGTCTCTTACATATCTATAATTTTTTATTGTTCCATGCTATTATATTATCTATTTTGGATGTTTTATATGCATTATTATGCTATTTTATATTATTTTTGGGACTAACTTATTAACCTAGAGCCCAGTGCCATTTTCTGTTTTCCCCTTGTTTTTGAGTTTACACAAAATGAATATAAAATGGAGTCCAAACGGAATAAAACTTTTGCGATGATTTTCTTGGACCAGAAGACACACGCATGACTTGGAGATGAAGTCAGAGGTGTCTTGAGGAGGCCACAAGCCACAGGGTTGCACCCCAGGGGGCGCACCCTGAAGGATTGTGGGACCCTCGGAGCACTTCCAACCCTAATTATTGGCCTATAAATTCCCAAATATTCCCAAACAAACATAAGCGTCCACCAAAATACTTTTCCGCGAGATCCCATCTTGGGGCCTTTTTCGGCATCCTGCCGGAGGGGGATTCAATCATGGAGGGCTTCTACATCAACTCTATTGCCCTTCCGATGAAGTGTGAGTAGTTTACCACAGACCTACGGGTCCATAGCTAGTAGCTAGATGGCTTCTTCTCTCTCTTTGATCTTCAATACAATGTTCTCCTCGATGTTCTTGCAGATCTATCTGATGTAATCTTCTTTTGCGGTGTATTTGTCGAGATGATGAATTGTGGATTTATAATCAGATTATCTATGAATATTATTTGAATCTTCTCTAAATTATTATTTGCATGATTGATATCTTTGCATTTCTCTTTGTATTATTGGTTTGGTTCGGCCAACAAGATTGGTTTTTCTTGCAATGGGAGAGGTGCTTAGTTTTGGGTTCAATCTTGCGATGTCCTCACCCAGTGACAAAGTAGGGGTAGCAAGGCACGTATTTGTATTGTTGCCATCAAGGGTAAAAAGATGGGGTTTTCATCATATTGCTTGAGTTTATCCCTCTACATCATGTTATCTTATTTAAGGCATTACTCCGTTCTTATGAACTTAATACTCTAGATGCATGCTGGATAGCGGTCGATGTGTGGAGTAATAGTAGTAGATGCAGAATCGTTTTGGTCTACTTGACACGGACGTGATGCCTATATTCATAATCATTACCTTGGATATCATCATAACTTTGCGCTTTTCTATCAATTGCTCGACATTAATTTGTTCACCCACCGTATTAGTTTCCTTCAAGAGAGAAGCCTCTAGTGAAACCTATGGCCCCCGGGTCTATTTTTCGTCATATATTTTCATATCTATAAACCAAAAATACCAAAAATACCTTCCTGCAATTTATTTACTTTTATTTTGATTTACGTTTTAGTAATCTTTTATATCTATCTCTATCAGATCTCACCTTTGCTAGTGATCGGGAAGGGATTGACAACCCCTTTATTGTGTTGGGTGCAAGTGTTTGATTGTTTATGCAGGTGCATAGATTGGAGACTTGCGTGTATCTCCTACTGGATTGATACCTAGGTTCTTAACTAAGGGAAATACTTATCTCTACTTTCCTGCATCACCCTTTCCTCTTCAAGGGAAAAACCAACACAAGCTCAAGAAGTAGAAGTGGGCAGCTGCCGCCCCCTCCAGTGGGTCTTGGTTCTAGTAATTTTTATTTATTTGAAAATAATTCTCCAAAACATTTTGTCCAATTCCGATAACTTTCATTTCTGCACAAAAACAACACCATGGTAGTGAAAACAGCGTCAGTCCGGGTTAGTTTCATTCAAATCATGCAAATTAGAGTCCAAAACAAGAGCAAAAGCGTTAGGAAAAGTAGATAGGATGGAGACGTATCAACTTCCCCATGCTTAACCTATTGCTTGTCCTCAAGCAATTCAGTTCTTAAACTGAAAGTGATAAAGAAAACTTTTACGAACTCTTTTCACTACTGCAGGATGCTGCTAACGCGACACTATGATCAGAGACCCTTCGAGAAAGTGTGTGCGATGCAATAATCGCAAACGGTGGTGTATGAAAACCGTCAAAAAAGGTGAAAACGTTTGTGATGGAGGATGCATCAAACACGGTTCAGATTTTAGTTGCGTGTGCGATGAAGGGCATACAGTTCAATTCAATTAACTATTTGTGATGAGGAGGAACAAAAGAAACATACAGCCAGATGAAGGCGTGTGTGATACACAACATATGGTTCACTCGGATGAACTATTTGTGATTAGGAAACACAAACGAAACGGGCAGCCAGATGAAGGTGTGTGCGATATACAGCATACGGTTCACTCGGATGAACTGTTTTTGATTAGGCAACATAAAAGAAACGGTCAGCCAGATCAAGGTGTGTGAGATATACGGCATGCGGTTCACTCGGATGAACTGTTTGCGTTGACACAAGAGAACAAAAACGGTTCAACTTAACAAGACATGTGTGTTGTGCGATGGGATTGCATGCGGTTCACTCGGCCGTTGTCGTCAGTGTGTGACCTCTGTGGCAACCATTCGCTCCCCAGGCGCCTCTTCGTGTACCGTGGCAACCGTCCACCGACTCTTCGCCTTTCCCTCTCGATTTGGAACTGCTGTCGCACGCTAGCTCTTCATCCCTTGTCCATTTTGATGAGGACATGGCTACCACAGTTACACCCATATCCCCTACTATTTTACCTCTTGGAACAGTTGCTAGAGCTCAGATACGCCAATTAAATTATCAGGTACTTTCGTTTCTTGGTAATGTTTCTAATGTTCATGAGAATATGATGCTGCCTAACTTAGATACATTTGTGTTGCTTGCAATTGAAGGGCCTGGCATGGACAGGAAGGTTGAACATTGGAGCATGGTCAAGCACGGAGATGATGGTGCGTGCGAAGAGAACAAGAACGGCGGTTCAAGTGGAGATTTCCAGACTTTGAAGCCACCATGATGACATACAAGATGGTGGACGAAATGTACAAGATGGCCTTTCATAAATTTCGTCCATAGCTTATTATTGGTGTTGCGCCACCTTATTTTGGGCCCGGCCCATGTAATCTATTTTTAGAGTCCATATTGTAGGGAAAACGACTTAGGAGGTGTTTTAGTCCCACCTTGTCAAGGGTGGACAAAATCCCCTCTCTTTTCCCTATAAATATAGCCCTTAAAGCATCGTTTAGACTCATGTTTTAATTAGTTAAAAGTTAGCCACTGTTGCAACTTTTATCAACACCGCTTTTGGAACCCCACTTTTATCAACACTTTATATATATTCGCAATATTCAGATTGCTTTATCGTATTCTTGCTTGTTCTTCGATTGCTTGCAGGAATAGACCTTCGTGGTCAGGTTGATCGTGCTTCGGCGTGGTCAATAACCTCTCGAAGTTGGTTTAGCGATTTCTAAGGCGCAACATCGTGCACGTTTGCAGTCGGATCGTCAAAGTCGTCTCCATCAAATCGATAGTTACCATCTCATCGAAAGACGGGACACCCTCGCCTCTATCAAGTGGTATTAATATTCAGGTTGCTCGATGAGATTTTACAGTTTTTCATAGTTTAGATCGCATCTGTCATTCATACCTACAGTCCACGAAAAGCCAAAAAAATTAAATTAGTTCATCCGTGTCCCAGACAGTCTGAGCCTTTTGCTATTATCACTTAGTTTTTGCACTGTTGAACTTTCGGTTGCATCATGTGTCGAGTTGCTGGGTTTTAGTGTCTAAACTTTTAGAGTTTCGAGTTCTGGTCACGTTCTTGTTCACACCGCATCCACGAACACCAACCACTGCCATTTATTTTTTTTGTCACCATCACCATCATCCATCCGCTGCTGTGGTTTGTTGTTGTCTTTGAGCATCAGAAAAGATTGAGAACAGAGCCCAAGAAAAAAGAGTTTTGACAGAGAGAATCGGCTGAGAAGTTTGGATCAAGGAGAGAGATCGGAATACAATAGCGCAGCAGTCCATGCTTCTTGGATTAGGCGATACCAAAAGCCAGCTGTCAAATCTAATTCAGTTGTTAAAAAAAAGTTGTTCACCAATTGGAAGAAGAGGAGGACGTAACTTGGAAGGACTTCTTTTCGGTTTGGGTTCCAAGAAAAGGTTCACGTGGGGTGGAGCTCTAGCCATCCACGTTTGCTGGATTTTTTATTTTTTTTGGGACTGATCCACCGTGAGATAAAGAAGGGCAAGTCCAATCAGCCTATTACAGAAATAATTAAATGGTTTGGTTGGTCTGATTTGGATTGATCCCTTGGATTGCATGAGTATCTGTGCCTACTATAAAGGAAGAAAAACGTGGTTTGTTGAGGATGTTAACGTGAGATCTGGAAGGAGTAGTTTGTTTTGGCAAGTTTGGATTCCCAACGAAAAAACCCTACCGTTTGATCTCTCCACGCAAAGAGAGAAGGAAAGTGCTGATTGGTCTGTTTATTTGGCAAGGCTCCTTTCATCTCGTTTTGGAGATTGTGCTCTAAAAAAAGTTGCCTTGTTACTTTTGAGCCGGAAAAGGGGAGAGGAGCACGTTCAGATCTGTTGCCACATATAAGGAAAGTAAATTTGCTTATTTGGAAGGGTCGGATTGGCACATAATAAAAAATCAGATGGAATCCTCCTAGTTTGGTAACTTTGGATCAGCAAAAAGAAAAAAAAGAGTCAATAATTGCCACATTTTGATTTGGAAGTAAAAAAAACTGACCGATCAATTGTTAGCGGTGATCCGAATAAGTCAACAAAGATTAAAGGAGGAAACGGTTCTGTTGTTTATTTGGATAGGGGGAAAGAAATCTACATGTAAATCAAGGAGAGGTGGTTGTTTCCATGTTTGGAAGAAAAAAAGGAAAAGTTGCGGATCTATTTTGTTTTTTTACGTCAGATTTTGTGCTATTTGGAAGGAAGCATTTGATGAAAAAAGGAAGGAATTGGGCGTTTGGTAGATGGAATCCGGCAGATTTTTTTCTTGGGATTTGATAGGACGTTGTGAGAAGTCGTAAAGGAAGAAGGAAAGTTAAAAGAAAAGGGAGTTCTGATCGGCCTAAAAAAACAGGCAAGTGTATTGGTGATTGGCATCTAGCTGATTTTGTGGGACGGTTGCTGGGGTGTTTTGATTGAAAAGAAAAAAAGAAACAAGAGAAGGGAAGTGCATGTGATTTTGCCTAGGTCCTCACGAAAATAAGAATCTCTTGGCTGATTCGGTTGGAGAGAGAGAAAAGTGCAGCTGTTGACTTGATCCCTTCGTGGTGTTGGCTTCAAAAAAAAGCAAGACTAGCTAATTGAAGGAGTGGTACGTGACTAGTATACTTGTGCCTCAAAGTTGACTTGGATCAGGGAGAGGGCCACAAGATTTCTCTGCTGCCCCGTTGGTTTTTCGCGTTAGGCACGTTTTTTGATTGCTCTATTTATGAGGATCTTTATTTTCAGCCACATCCATCATCGGGTCTGCCTTTGTAAACACATTTTTTTAGTGGAGCATCATGAATTCATTTGTGTCATAGGCTCGCGTCTCTTGGAACAGATGCTAGAGCTCAGATACGCCAATTAAATTATTAGGTACCTACGTTTCTTGGTAATGTTTCTAATGTTCATGAGAATATGATGCTGCCTAACTTAGATACATTTGTGTTGCTTGCAATTGAAGGGCCTGGCATGGACAAGAAGGTTGAACATTGAAGCATGGTCAAGCACGGAGATGAAGGTGTGTGCAAAGAGAACAAGAACAGCAGTTCAAGTGGAGATTTCCGGACTTTGAAGCCACCATGATGGCATACAAGATGGTGGACGAAATGTACAAGATGACCTTTCATAAATTTCGTCCATAGCTTATTATTGGTGTTGCGCCACCTTATTCTGGACCAGGCCCATGTAATCTATTTTTAGAGTCCATATTGTAGGGAAAACGACTTAGGAGGTGTTTTAGTCCCACCTTGCCAAGGGTGGACAAAATCCCCTCTCTTTTCCCTATAAATATAGCCCTTAAGGCATCGTTTAGACTCGGATTTTAATTAGTTAAAAGTTAGCCACTGTTGCAACTTTGTGTACTTTGTTTATATCCAACGACCAGACCAAGACTGCTTTTGGAACCCCACTTTTATCAACACTTTATATATATTCGCAATATTCAGATGGCTTTGTCATATTCTTGCTTGTTCTTCAATTGCTTGCAGGAATAGACCTTCGTGGTCAGGTTGATCGTGCTTCGGCGTGGTCAGTAACCTCTCGGAGTTGGTTTAGCGATTGCTAAGGCGCAACGTCGTGCACGTTTGTAGTCGGATCGTCAAAGTCATCTCCACCAAATCGATAGTTACCATCTCATCGAAAGACGGGACACCCTCGCCTCTATCACATTTGCCTTCACCCTTCCTTCTGCCATTGTTTGATCGTCTTCTCCATGGAGGGAACAAGCCGGAAACGACCCCGTTATTCTTGCCTCGATCTGAATGATGAAGCGGTGGAGGAACTCATTGGTCGGTGCGACGTCATCACCTCGGCTAGCATGGCAAGTTCGTTCAAGACCATTCTTGACTCAACTAATAACATCATTACAAGGAACCCAAGGGTTCAGGAGCGGTTTGATCTCCCCTATCTTCTTCGCCACGACCCTGCTGACTTGTGTAAGTTGGTGCCGGTTGATAATGATACGTATGATGTTAAGATGCCATCGCTTGAGGGCAAGGCTTGGGCAGGTGCAAATGGAGATTGGGTTGTTTATATTGGGTACAACTGCAAGTGGGAACTTGTGAATGTGTACACTCGTCATCGGGTTCCACTTCGAAAAATCTCAGACGACTGCCCAGAGGTTGAGTACACCGGTATTCTACGTGAGTTCAAATACGATCATGCTGACTGTCGTCTATGGCAGATAGCAATTTTTCGAGTTCCCAACCGCTCTTGGGGTTATAGGAATGCTTATGTTGTCGCTATCTTCGACAAGCTTGTTGCCGTCCTTCATGGTTCGACTCGATGGATATTGCTCAAAAATCAGTTTCTATACACGGATGAGTAGTGTGATGCAATTCAATACGAGGGTCTTGTGTTTGCTGCCACCACTTGTGGCACTGTTTTTGCATGGAATCCTCATGATTTCGGTACATTTGTCTTCCACCATAATTATAATTGTTTCATCCACATGCATGCGGGTTAGCTAGTTTCCCTTTACTAATTAACCTTCTTGTGTTTCCAAGGTCCTATGAACATTCCACCACCTATACTTGAAAATTTTATTCACGAGCATGAGGACGAGCAGGACCCATATACTCAGTGGCGCCTGGCAACTTATTCTGATGGACCACCTCTTCTTGTCTGTATACGGGGCACTGCTGATGTTACTAAGGAAGAGGTGTTGTCTCGTATGGTCGCACTCTCTGGACCTATTCCAACATCCGTTGCAGGGTATTCGGGATGGATATTAGTGTACTAGCGCCAACACCTTCTCCCTGGTTCAGTATTGAAAGTCTTGGAGGAAACTCGCTCTTCCTTGGACAAAACTATCCAATGATGGTGGAAGGCTATCCAGCTGCTGTTGACACAATGTTACTACCATTTATGAGAAGCAACTGTATCTATACCTCGGACATTACTATGCTTCCCAACCGTCCCAATATGGGTATTGAAATAGGCCGCTTTAGCCTGGATGATCAGTCCTGCATTGGTCTCGAGATTGATAGTAGCTGGCCCTTCCCAGAGAATCACTTCTGGTTCAAAGCAAGCGTTTCCAACGCCGACAAGTGGTTGAGATGAAGTTCATTTCATCGCTTTGTTATTTGTTGTGTGAGAAAAACTTTACTAGAATGTTTTGTTGGAAATGATCTATAATCCAACATGTATCCTCATTGTCGTTGTGGGTTGATGACTTGTTATATGTAATCAATGGTACATTTGCATATGCGTCCATGAACTCATGCCTGCTAGTGGTGTCCATATGAACAATGCTAGTGATTTTAGTTGCAAAAATTAGATAGTGCTAGTGATTTGTAGCTGCATATTTTGACAAATCGCAGTGTTACACGGTTGACAAATGGCAATGTTACTAGATAAACAAATGTCAATCTTTCCAGTTTGAGAAATGGCAACATACCCAAAATGACAGATATACAAATCTTACCCAATTATTTGTACGTGGTTGCACAGGAGTGATGCAAAACAACCGTTTGCGTTGAAGGGATGCAGAAATCCTACTCGGCACATTTTCCCTTGGCTTCATGGGAAAGCTGTCGGTTTGCATACAGGTGTTCTAACTAAAACATTTGTGATGAGTGTTGTATATTTAAAAACCTTTGACGTTTTTTAAAAAGAAAATCATTTGATAAGTCTATACATTAAGAGAGAAAAACGCAAGTTCGTTCAAACCATATCTTTCATTGAGTCACACTGCGAATTTATATTCGTATGATCGAGAATTTGAGATACAGTATTAAACACCAAAAAACTATTTCCGACGGCGGCGGAGATGGCCTGCCGCGCCGGCGTTGTCGTTGTCGTCCTCCGGGATGCCGTTGTTGAAGTCTTCAAGGCAACACACAATGTTCTTCACTTGTAAATCAAACATCATGTCGTCGCGCGATCGACGGGCGGGGCGCGGGAGGACGCCAACTAGCACCGCTAAGAGGTAGCGGTCGATGGCAGCGTCCCATGCCGTTGAGGGGGGCGCACGGGCATGGGCACGGGCACGGGCACGGCGGGTGCAGCCAAACGCACGGGGGCCGGCGCCACGGTGGGTGGAGGGGCGCGCACGGGAACGGGCGCTGGCGCTGGCGGGTACACGAGCTCGTGCTGGTCCGTAGAGACCTCGCTAATGCCCGCGGCTTCCAGCTCTGCGATAGTGCTCGGCGACCAGCCCGTCAATGCTACGGGGATGGTCGCGGGGATGGGAGCTGGGATGGAAGCGGGGGCTGCTACCGCCGCAGCCAGCTTGTTCTGGGCCATGTCCATGAGGCCCCATTCCTCCTTATTTTCTATCTCCTCCGACTCGAAGTCAACTTCACTAAACTTGAAGACTAGTGGCAGATGACCATTCTGCGATATGGCGGTGGAGGTCTGCGGGGGGAAGGGGAATGGGAAGCAAACAGTAAGGCCGCCCGTATTAAACAGCGACTCGGGCGCCATTAATGGAGAGGAAGGCGGGCGGCCATGGAAGTCAAAGGGCTTGCTTCCCAGTGAGCCTGCACAGCGTACAGCTCGCATGCTTCCCGATGAGCCTACGCATTGGAGGACAACTTGCATGCCTCTCGGTTAGCCTGCCACCAGACCGCGCTCGCACGCCTCCCATTCAATCAAGGTCAAGTAGCTGTCCGCACGGCACCGCCTACAGCCATTAAAACCAAGACACATGGCATCACGTGAATGGTTAACAGAACGCACACGGTTTGAATTGTACAAACGTTTGAGATATTAAAGTGGCACTATTTTTTCAAAATGCCTTTGTTGGCTGTCATTATTCGAGTGCGCCTTCTCTCAAAATGGACATGAAAAATACCACATTATGTTGGGTGCCATTCCATGATAGCATGCCAAGTTTCATGAATTTCACATGAGTTTTGGATTTACTAGAATTTAAAAACCATGCATCTAAATGTTTTGTCGGCAATCAACGGTGCCCTGGTGTTTGAAATTCATTCCCATTTCTTGCACGGGACCTAAGCATGCAACCAAGGACACATATTTGATTTTTCAACCAATTTATATGCACTGTAGCATGTGCATGTATTTCAAATTTGAATTATGCACATAAATGCATTGAAAACTCAGTTAATGCATAAAAATGTCCAAACGGGCCCCGAAAAATCCAAAAAATTGGCACAACATTCCTGTTGTTCTATGTTGACATGAGAATTTTTTTAAAAGGAATAAGAGTCAATGGATATCGTTTCGTCCCCAAAGGTGGGACGTTCCCTACCGAAACCATCATGCTTGTTGTGAGAAACTCTGGTTTGTGAGAAGCATATACCTGAACCTGCCCCAAATAGGACAAACTTTTTAACACGGCATGTTGATGCCGCTACATGATAGCATGCCAAGTTTCATGGATTTCATACGAGTTTTGGATTTCCTAGAATTTAAAAACCAGTCATCTCAACGTTTTGCCGGCAATCAACAGTGCCCTGGTGTTTGAATTTCATTCCCATCTCTTGCATGGGACCTAGAAATTCACCCAAGGACACACATATGATTTTCCAACCAACCTTAGTGATGAGGACATCAATACCATTGTTACACCCACAACCCCTGTTGCTATACATACTGGACCAATTACTAGAGCTCGCGCACGCCAATTGAATTATCAGGTACTTTCATTTCTTGGTAACGATTCTAATGTTCATGAGAATATGATGCTGCCTAAATTGGATACATTTGTTTTGCTTACAAATGAAGGGCCTAGCTTGGACAAGAAAGATGAACCTTGGAGCAAGTTCAAGCATGGAGATGATGGCATGCGCAAGGGGAACAAGAACGGAGTTACAAGTGATGATTCCAGAACTTCGAAGCCACCATAATGAGTGCATGAAGCCTTGGATGAAATATACAAGATGCCACTTCATAAATTTCGTCCAGAGGCTATTCTAGGTGCTGCATCACCTTATTTTTGGGCCAGGCCCATGTAATTTCGAAATACTTGATTATAGGCTGTTTTTAGAGTCCGTATGTGCGGGGAAACAAGAGTTAGGGTTGGTTTCGGACCCCTCTTCCAAGGGCCACAAAGTTCCCCCCTTTCTCCTCCATATATACAGCCCTTAAGGCATCGTTTAGACTTTGGGTTTTGTTTAGTTTAAAGTTCACCATAGATGCAACTTCGCGTACTTCGTTTGTGTTCAACGACCAGACAAAGGCGTCACAGAACCCCACCTTGATCAATAAAGCTTTCCTCTTATATTTGCAATATCCAGATTGCAATCTTAGTTTCTTTCTTGTTCTTCGTTTGCCTGCAGGAAACAGACCTTTGTGGTCAGGTTGATCGTGCTCCGGCGTGGTCAATAACCTCTCGGAGTTGGTTTAGCGATTGCTAAGGCGCGATGTCCTCACATGTTCGTAGTCAGATCGTCAAAGTCGACTTCCTCCAAAACGATAGCCACCATCTCATCGAAAGACGGGACACCTTTGCCTCTATCAAGTGGTATCAGATTTCCAGGTTACTCGGTGAGATTTTACATTTTTTCGTAGTTTAGATCGAGTCTGTTCTTCATACCTACAGTCCGTGAAAAAAGCCACAAAAACAATATTATGGTTAGTTCATCATATCCGAACCAATCTGAGCCTTTTCATAGTCTTTTTAGAGTTTTGCTTTGTTGAATTTGTGGTTGCATCCTCGTGTCGAGTTGCTGGTCTTAGCGTCTAGTCCCTTAGAGTTTCGAGTTTTGTTCACAGGTTGTCACGCCGTCGCCGCACCATCGTCATCATCATTGCCATATACTACCACCCCACCATATACATCGTCGCTGCCATATACAACCACCAATCTGAGTCCACATATACCATTGCCATATACAACCACCAATCTGAGTCCACATATACCATCGCCATATACCACCACCAATCCGAGTCCAGATATACCATCGCCATATACAACCACCAGTCCGAGTTCCACCAGATTCATCTTCGCCACTAGTCCTAGTATGAGTCCAGTATTTGTTGCTTTGTTTTCGAGTTCCAGATCACGCGATACTTCGAGTCGTGACAGAGTAGGACTCCCAAAATTCTGTTCTACCCGCAGTAGAAAAATAGTTCCAAACTAAAAAAAACTAAGTCTGGAAAATTCTGGCTAGGCAGTTTTTAGACCATTTGTAGACTTTTTCAAAAAAAAATTGTCGCGGAGCAAAAAAAAGAGGGGAAAAAGTGAAAAAAAGAAAAAAACTTCAGAGTGTGCTCCTTCCTTGTTTACATGCAGTGCCGTGATTTTGTTCGTGTTCTAGGCTCGCGTCTCTAGCACGGTTTAGCCTAGGACCAGCACAGTACCGGCGTTGAGCGTTTATTCAACTTTACATCTCTGAATTGATTATTGCTGATATTTTTGCTACCATATCATAAGCCTTCCCAGCTCCACATACATCTACGTCGTGCGTTTGACTCTCCCCGGTAATCGCTCTATCCAAGATTTGAGAGTTTTGACTACATCAGTTGCCGATCACCGCTTGCTGCTGGGTAAGAACTGGTAAGAATGTGAGATTTGCTTACGGATTTGTGACACCCACCACCTCCATTTTCTAGTAGTCTGTAGGATCATATTCTTGTGTGTTTCTATTGCTTCTAACAATGGCAGGATCACAAGTCGATGAGACTGACTGGGAGAACATGACGAATAAGGAGTTGCATGATAAATTTCAGCAAATGATGAGTGGACAGGCGCAAGATGTGCTAAACAGATTTGAAGAGGCCATGGAGAAGATAGATGGCATGGAGAAGACGTTTGAAACAAAGCTCGATAACAAGTTTAATGAATTGCTCGCGCGTCTTCCACCACCACCACCGGCTGCACCTAACGCACCTCTACAACAACAACAACAACTACCCCCACGTCGCGAAACAGCACTCCGCTGAGCGAGCCGTGTCCCCCTTGCACCTGGCCAAACTATTGGTGCTGCTCTATGTGGGAGATTACGAGCATGAGGTTGATCAAAATCAGAACTACGTGCAACCACCAGCACCACAACCACCAGGTTGTCCACATGCAAATAATGGCAATGGCAGGGTTCCCCCTAAGGTACGAGATCATGACCATCTCCCTAAACTGAAATTGCATATTCCATTATTTGAGGGTAGATACGTTCCTGATATATATCTTACTTGGGAGTTAGAAACTGAACAACGTTTTACATGTTTACAATATCCCGAGGAGAGACGTGTTCCTGCTGCTGTTTGTGCTTTCACTAGTTTTGCATGTGTTTGGTGGTCTGGACATTGTAGATTATATCCTATTCCAGCTACTTGGGCTGCTTTGAAAACTGCTATGTGTACTCGTTGGGTTCCACCATATTGTCAATGTGAATTACTTCAAAAATTGCAGCGCTTAAGACAAGGAAAAAATTCTATAGAAGAATATTATCAGGAATTACAAACTGGCATGATTAGATGTGGTATTGTTGAGGAGAATGAGGCTATGCTTGCATGTTTTATGGGTGGATTAAATAGAGAGATTCAGACCATTCCAGAGTATAAGGAGTATAATAATATCACTCGTTTATTCCATCTTGCTTGTAAAGCTGAACGTGAAGTGCAGGATCGACAGGCATTGGCGTGGACTAACTTTTCTGTAGGTCGACCTTCATCATGGACACAACGTGCATCCTCTACTTCCACACATTCTACTGCACCGACACCTCCATCAGCTGTTACCTCCAGCTGTGATACAAGGAAGCAGACACAACCACCATTATCTGCCAAGAGCACACCTATCGGGCCTGCACAGAGTTCTTCTTCTTCCATGGCATCAACAAGGCACACAAGTGACATTATTTGTCGTTGTTGTACGGGAAGAGGACATT
Organism: Triticum urartu; assembly: GCF_003073215.2. NCBI lineage: Eukaryota > Viridiplantae > Streptophyta > Magnoliopsida > Poales > Poaceae > Triticum > Triticum urartu. The sequence continues at coordinate 28,508,148 of NC_053024.1, forward strand.
TGGCGAGAGAATGCGAATCTTAGCGTGTGATGATTGCTACTGAGGATGGTGGGTATGAGTCCGCTAGTGACTATGATGAGGAGACTTTGGCTCTTATTACACGTGAAGAACACAGTGGTGATGATTCTGATCATGAGATGGTGACACGTATGAATGTTTAGTTTCTCAACGTGTTTTGAGTGTGCAGGTACACAAGCTGAGCAAAATCATAGGCATAATTTGTTCAATACAAAGGGAGTTGTGAAGGAATGTTCTGTTCGCGTCATCATAGGTTGAGGGAGCTGCAACAACTTGGCTAGCATGGAGATGGTGGAGAAGCTATCCCTCACCACAAGACCACATCCACATCCTTACTATATCCAATGGTTCAACAACAGCGGCAAGGTTAAGGTAACACGTACTGTTCATGTGCATTTTAGTATCTCTACATATGTTGATTATGTTGACTGTGATGTGGTACCCATGCAAGCATGTTCCTTATTACTTGGTAGACCATGGCAATTTGATAAAAAATCTGTATACCATGGTAGAAGTAATCAGTATACTCTTGTTCATAAGGATAGCCATATTACTTTGCTTCCTATGACTCCTGACTCCATTTTGAAAGATGGTATTAATAGATCTAACAAAGCAAAACATGAGAAAAATAAGAGTGAAAATCAGATTGTGGCAAAAGAATTTGAGCAACAAATGAAACCTAATAATAAATCATCTAGTGTTGCTTCTGGAATTAAATTGAAAAGTGCATGTTTACTTGCCACAAAATCTGATATTGATGAGCTAGATTTCAGCAAATCTGTTTGCTATGCTTTTGTGTGCAAACATGCATTATTTTCATTCGAGGACGTGCCTTCCTCTTTGCCCCCTGCTGTCACTCACATTTTGTAGGAGTTTGTTGATGTCTTTCCACAAGACGTGCCACCGGGATTACCACCTATTCGAGGGATTGAGCATCAAATTGACTTAATTCCCGGTGCATCGCTACCCAACCGTGCACCATACCGTACCAATCCAGAGGAGACAAAGGAGATTATGCGTCAAGTATAGGAGCTTCTTGACAAAGGTTATATACGCGAATCTCTTAGTCCTTGTGCTGTTCCTATTATACTAGTGCCTAAAAAGGATGGTACGTCGCGTATGTGTGTTGATTGTAGATGCATTAATAATATTACTATTCATTATCGTCATCCTATTCCTAGGCTAGATGATATGCTTGATGAATTGAGTGGCTCTACAATATTCTCCAAAGTTGATTTGCGTAGTGGATACCATCAAATTCGTATGAAATTGGGAGATGAATGGAAAACAACATTTAAAACTAATTTCAGTTTATATGAGTGGTTAGTCATGCCTTTTGGGTTAACTAATGTACCTAGTACTTTCATGAGACTAATGAACGAACTTTTAAGTGCTTTCATTGGATGATTTGTGGTAGTCTATTTTGATGATATACTGATTTATAGCAAATCTTTGGAGGAACATTTGGAACATTTACGTGCTGTTTTTATTGCTCTATGGGATGCACGTTTGTTTGGTAACCTTGGGAAGTGCACCTTTTGCACCGACCGAGTATCTTTTCTTGGCTATGTTATTACTCCACAGGGAATTGAAGTTGATAAAGCCAAGATTGAAGCTATTGAGAGTTGGACGCAGCCCAAAACGGTCACACAAGTGAGGAGTTCTCTTGGCCTCGCTGGATTCTATAGGCATTTTGTGAGAGATTTTAGCACCATTGCTGCACCTCTCAACGAGCTTACAAAGAAGGATGTGCCTTTTGTTTGGGGTACCGCACAGGAAGAAGCCTTCAAGGTATTGAAAGATAAGTTGACACATGCTCCTTTACACCAACTTCCTGATTTTAATAAGACTTTTGAGCTTGAATCTGATGCTAGTGGAATTGGATTAGGAGATGTGTTATTACAAGATGGCAAACCTGTTGCATACTTTTCTGAAAAATTGAGTGGGCCTAGTCTGAACTATTCTACTTATGATAAAGAATTATATGCTCTTGTTCGGACCTTAGAAACATTGCAACATTATTTATGGCCCAAGGAATTTGTTATACATTCTGATCATGAATCTTTGAAACACATTAAAAGTCAAGCAAAACTGAACTGTAGACATGCTAAATGGGTTGAATTCATTGAGACTTTCCCTTATGCCATTAAACACAAAAGGGCAAAGAAAATGTTATTGCTGATGCTTTGTCTCGTCGTTATACTATGCTTTCACAACTTGACTTTAAAATATTTGGTTTGGAGACCAGCAAAGACAAATATGTGCATGATGCTGAATTTAAAGATGTATTACAGAATTTTAAGGAAGGGAGAACTTGGAACAAGTTCGTTCTTAATGATGGATTTGTGTTTCATGCTAACAAGCTATGCATTCCAGCTAGCTCCGTTTGTCTTTTGTTGTTGCAGGAGGCGCATGGAGGAGGATTAATGGGACACTTTGGCGTCAAGAAGACGGAGGATATACTTGCTACACATTTCTTTTGGCCAAAGATGAGACAAGATGTTGAGCGTTTTGTTGCTCGCTGCACTACATGTCAAAAAGCTAAGTCACGACTCAATCCTCATGGTTTATATATGCCTTTGCCTGTACCTAGTGTTCCTTGGGAGGATATATCTATGGACTTCGTTTTAGGTTTACCTCGAACAAAGAAGGGGAGGGATAGCATATTTGTTGTCGTGGATAGATTTTGGAAAATGGCACACTTTATACCCTGTCATAAAAGCGATGATGCTGTTAATGTTGCTGATTTGTTCTTTCATGAAATTATTCGCTTGCACGGTGTGCCAAATACTATTGTTTCAGATCATGATACTAAATTTCCGAGCCACTTTTGGAGATGTTTATGGGCTAAGTTGGGGACTAAACTACTTTTTAGTACTACTTGTCACCCCCAAATTGATGGACAAACTGAAGTAGTCAATAGAACATTGTCTACTATGCTTAGGGCTATTTTGAAGAATAATAAGAAAATGTGGGAAGAATGCTTGCCTCATATTGAATTTGCTTATAATCGTTCATTGCATTCTACTACTAAGATGTGCCCTTTTGAAATTGTGTATGGTTTCCTACCTCGTGCACCTATTGATTTGTTGTCTCTTCCATCTTCAGAGAAGGTTAATTTTGATGCTAAAGAATGTGATGAATTGGTTTTAAAAATGCATGAGTTAACTAAGGAAAACATTGAGCATATGAATGCTAAATATAATTTTGCTAGAGATAAGGGTGGAAAACATGTTTTGTTTGCACCTAGAGGTCTTGTTTGGTTACATTTGCATAAGGATAGATTTCCTAATTTGCGCAAATCAAAGCTCATGCCATGTGCTGATGGTCCTTTTAAGGTGTTAGAGAAAATAAATGATAATGCATATAAACTTGAGCTTCTTGCAGATTTTGGGGTTAGTCCCACTTTTAACATTGCAGATTTGAAGCCTTATTTGGGTGAGGAAGATGAGCTTTCGTCCAGGACGACTTCATTTCAAGAAGGGGAGGATGATGAGGACATCAATACCATTGTTACACCCACAACCCCTGCTGCTATACATACTGGACCAATTACTAGAGCTCGCACACGCCAATTGAATTATCAGGTACTTTCGTTTCTTGGTAACGATTCTAATGCTCATGAGAATATGATGCTCCCTAAATTGGATACATTTGTTTTGCTTACAAATGAAGGGCCTAGCTTGGACAAGAAAGATGAACCTTGGAGCAAGTTCAAGCATGGAGATGATGGCATGCGCAAGGGGAACAAGAACAGAGTTACAAGGGATGATTCCAGGACTTTGAAGCCACCATAATGAGTGCATGAAGCCTTGGACGAAATATACAAGATGCCACTTCATAAATTTCGTCGAGAGGCTATTCTAGGTGCCTCGTCACCTTATTTTTGGGCCAGGCCCATGTAATTTCGAAATACTTGATTATAGGCTATTTTTAGAGTCCGTATGTGTGGGGAAACAAGAGTTAGGGTTGGTTTCGGACCACTCTTCCAAGGGCCACGAAATTCCCCCTTTCTCCTCCATATATACAGCACTTAGGGCATCGTTTAGACTTTGGGTTTTGTTTAGATTAAAGTTCGCCATAGCTGCAACTTCGCGTACTTCGTTTGTGTTCAACGACCAGACAAAGGCGTCACAGAACCCCACCTTGATCAATAAAGCTTTACTCTTATATTCAAAATATCCATATTGCAATCTTAGTTTCTTGCTTGTTCTTCGTTTGCCTGCAGGAAACAGACCTTCGTGGTCAGGTTGATCGTGCTCCGGCGTGGTCAATAACCTCTTGGAGTTGGTTTAGCGATTGCTAAGGCGCGACGTCCTCGCACGTTCGTAGTCAGATCGTCAAAGTCGACTTCCTCCAAAACGATAGCCACCATCTCATCGAAAGATGGGACACCTTTGCCTCTATCACTTAGTGCATTGGAGCATGTGCTTGTAGTTCAAATTTGAATTATGCACACAAAATGCCTAGAAAACCCAGTTAATGCATAAAAAAGGCCAAACGAACCCCGAAAAATTCCAAGACTGAACACAACACTTCTGTTGTTTTATGTTGACACTAGAATTTTTTTGAAAGCAATAAGAGGCAACGGATATTGTCCCGTCCCCAAAGGTGGTACGTTCCTTATCGAAACCATCATGCTTGTTGTGAGAAGCTCTGGTTTGTGAGAAGCTTATACCCGAACCTGCCCCAAATAGGACAAAATTTTCACCACGGCATGTTGATGCCGCTCCATGATAGCATGCCAGATTTCATGAATTTCATACGAGTTTTGGGTTTACTAGAATTTAAAAACCAGGCATCTCAACGTTTTGCCGGCAATCAACAGTGCCATGGTGTTTGAATTTCATTCCCATCTCTTGCATGGGACCTAGAAATTCACCCAAGGACACACATGTGATTTTCAACCAACTTTGGTGCATTGGAGCATGTACTTGTAGTTCAAATTTGAATTATGCACATAAAATGCCTAGAAAACCCAGTTAATGTATAAAAAAGGCCAAACGAACCCCGAAAAATTCCAAGATTGAACACAACACTCCTGTTGTTCTATGTTGACACTAGAATTTTTTTGAAAGCAATAAGAGGCAATGGATATCGTCCCGTCACCAAAGGTGGTACATTCCCTATCGAAACCATCATGCTTGTTGTGAGAAGCTCTAGTTTGTGAGAAGCTTATACCCGAACCTGCCCCAAATGGAACAAAATTTTCACCATGACATGTTGATGCCGCTCCAAGATAGCATGCCAAGTTTCATGAATTTCAGATGAGTTTTGGATTTACTAGAATTTAAAAACCAGGCATCTCAACATTTTGCCGGCAATCAACAATGCCATGGTGTTTGAATTTCATTCCCATCTCTTGCATGGGGCCTAGAAATTCACCCAAGGGCACACTTGTGATTTTTTAACCAACTTTGGTGCATTGGAGCATGTGCTTGTAGTTCAAATTTGAATTATGCACATAAAATGCCTAGAAAACCAAGTTAATGTATAAAAATGGCCAAACGAACCTCGAAAAATTCATTCCCATTTCTTCCATGGGACCTAAGCATGCAGTGAAGGACACATATTTGATTTTTGAACCAATTTGTATGCACCGGAGCATGTGCATGTAGTTTAATTTTGAATTGTGCACCTGAAATGGCTAGAAAACCAGTTTAATGTACAAAATGTCCAAACGAACCCTGAATAATTCCAATTCTTTTACGACACACATACAGTTGCATGTTCACTGTAGATAAAAAGGTCTAGCAATTCAAACACCGTCCATTGCCGCTGTGACCCCATTTTGTAATTCAAATCAAGTAAATCCCACACAGTTTATTCTCACCAACCGTGTGAGATGTAGTACAAAATATCTTGGAGCACCGTCGGTGTATAGTACGCCTATGGCTTACGCAAGAAGGTGCGTCGACTACAGTCCACAGTCGGCGTGTCAAGCACACTAGCTTGCTCCCCCCAAAACTCCCGCCTCTGCATTCCTCGCAATCTCGAAAATATCTACCGCCTGGAAGGTTTTAATGTTTGATAGCACACGATTAGTATGTGCGGACCATGTGCGATGTCTGTTACTCCCGCACTACTTTAGTCCCTTGATTCAAATTTTCAGTAGCCTCGACATTTTACTCCCGCCTCTGCATCCCTCGCAATCTCAAAAATATCTGCTCGCCCTTGATCCAAATTTTCAGTGGCCCCGCCTAGTAATTTTTTTTCAATTGCCGCAGTATTTTCTCAAACACAACCTCTGCTCACATAGACACACACAACCCTCGAAACCATTGGTAGGTCGCCGCCATCGTCGGTGCCTCTATCCTCAACCTATGCCTGTGTGCCGGGGAGCTCGAGTAGCAAATGGCCAAAAAGAGGTTTATCGCGGCCTTTTCGCCCAAGGCCGGTGAGGTGGCCGCCGAGGTGTCCCCTCGTCCTCCACGGGGCCGATCCGCCGTTGCCGGTCCCCCAATCCACCCGCCGCCGCGCCCCTACGCCGGTTCGAGGACTTCCCCGTCCTCCCCCGGACCCGGCAGCCGATGAAGTCCTACTTTGGGGTCCGGCAGCGACGGTGGGGGACGTGGGTCGCCGAGATTACAAATCGAGAGACCCTGTCGGATCACGGGTTTTGGCAAAACCCTTAAGGTTCGAACACTAGGGTGCGCGTGAAGATCTCCCCCTATCGATCCACGTCCTAACTTAGCTAAGGTCTCAGGAACTAACTCGACAAACTCGCAACACAAAGGACACAAGATTTATACTGGTTCGGGCCACCGTTGTGGTGTAATACCCTACTCCAATGTGGTGGTGGTGGTGGATTGCCTCTTGGGCTGAGGTCGAACAGTACAAGGGGAAGAACAACCTCCTGAGGTTGAGGCGTTCTTGTGCTTGGTGAACTTGTGTAGTTGAGGATGATCTTTCTTCCCTCCTCCCTATGGTGGTGGCTAGTCCTATTTATAGGGGCCCTGGTCCTCTTCCAAAATATTGAGCGGGAAGGGATCCCACAACGACCAGTTTGAAGGGGGACAAATAGTACAAGCTATCCTGACAAAAGGTGGTCTTCGCCCGCCAAATGTTCTGGTGGTGACGCCGTCCTGGGCTCCATGGTGACCTCTATCTTGCCGTCCTTCTAGTCTTGGTCTTGTCGCACCAATATGGAAACCTTTGCTTGATGCCTCGGTACTCCGCGCCTGCACTTGCCCCCTTAGCACCAAAGAGGAAACAAGGACGCTGCGCGGGCTCGCTCCTGCCTGGCGCCCGCCTGGTCTCGATCGTCATGGCTTATCACGAGAACCTCGCAAGGTTTGCCCGACCTTGAACTCTCTGCCCCTCACGAGCTAGCCTGGTGAGGCCGCTCCCGAGGAGGTCTTGTGTCGTCCGCCTCGCGAGGCTTGGCCCCTCGTGAGGGTCTTGATTCCTTGTTGATGAAGATGGGCCGTACAGGCCTGCCGGCAAAGCCACGCCGTGGGCCGCAGGCAGTTGAGTCTGGGGACCCCCGTTCCTAGAACGCCGACAGTAGCCCCCGGGCCCAAGGCACGCTCGGGCTTGGCTTCGAGGCGAAGCCAAGGGTCAAGTGCGGAGCGCCGCGGGCCCCAATAGCCTGCGGCCTCGGTCAACGCGTGGCGGTTGATTGGACGTGGGCGTCTCCGCTTCCCCACGCTGCCTCGGCAACTGCCCGACTGTCAAAAGGCTAGAGTAGACAACGTTCGCCTTCACCGTTTCCTTTCGCCTTGCTCAGATCCCCTTTCTTGCTCCCCGCTTCCGAAATCTTCAGATCTGCTGCCCATCCTTTCCTGCATCAGCGACCGGATGGCGCCCCGGAGGGTCAAGCCCGCCTCGTCGCCGGTGCCATCTGTGCCGAAGGATTGGTATGAACCTGCCCTTGACTCACCCAACGTCTTGGAGAAAGGCCTTGCCGCCACGCGCCCGCTGATGGCGGGGGAGAGTAATGAAAGGGGGAAGACCAAGCTCCGGGTTGCCTCCGACGTGCCGGGCCCGAGGGGAGTGCTTTCTTCCCCTTCTTCACGAGCAGTATCACCGCCGGGTTGGTTCCTACCTTCTCCGATTTCTTTTATGAGGTCCTCGACCACTACGGGCTGCAGACGCTGCATCTCCATCCCAACTCCATCCTTCTCTTGTCCATCTCCGCCTACTATTGTGAGCCGTATCTGGGCGCGATGCCGTCCGTGGCCCTGCTGTGCCACTTCTTCTTCCTCCGTGCTAGCGAGGGCCATATCTCTGGGTGCGCCAATTTCATCGTAGCCGGCAAGGCCAACTTGATCTCAAACACTAGGAAGAAGGCCGACAACCTCAGGGCCAAATGGGTCATGATGAGCTCCAAGCGTGTCCACCTGCGCTTGGCGCTGCCAACGGAGAAGCCCCAGGCCGACAAGGCATGGTCCTGCACGAAGCTCACCGACGAGCTGGCGACGCTGGTGCTGGAGCAGATGAAGTTCGACCTGAAGCCTGGCAATGCGAAGGCGGCGAGGATTACAGGGGCCATGCCCCTGAGGGAGTTCCTGGCGTTGCGCGTGGCCCTGCTTCAGGCCCGCTCGCGCCCCTTGTGGGAGCTTGGGGATGAAGAGGACAAGGTTCGCTTGAGCTCAGAGGCCTTGTCCGGCGAGGAGCTGTCGCTCTCCGCCTCCTGGTTGGGACGATTTCTAAGTCTTGAGCACTGCGTTGGTTTTCCCTTGAAGAGGATAGGGTGATGCAGCAAAGTAGCGTAAGTATTTCCCTCAGTTTTTGAGAACCAAGGTATCAATCTAGTAGGAGACTACGCGCGAGTCCCTCGCACCTGCACAAAACAAATAAATCCTCGCAACCAACGCGATAAGGGGTTGTCAATCCCTACACGGTCACTTACGAGAGTGAGATCTGATAGATATGATAAGATAATATTTTTGGTATTTTTATGATAAAGATGCAAAGTAAAATAAAAGGAAATGAAAATAACTAAGTGTTGGAAGATTAATATGATGAAGATAGACCCGGGGGCCATAGGTTTCACTAGTGGCTTCTGTCAAGAGCATAAGTATTTTACGGTGGGTGAACAAATTACTGTTGAGCAACTGACAGAATTGAGCATAGTTATGAGAATATCTAGGTATGATCATGTATATAGGCATCACGTCCGAGACAAGTAGACCGACTCCTTCCTGCATCTACTACTATTACTCCACACATCGACAACTATCCAGCATGCATCTAGAGTATTAAGTTCATAAGAACAGAGTAACACGCCTTAAGCAAGATGACATGATGTCGAGGGATAAATTCATGCAATATGATAAAACCCCATCTTGTTATCCTCGATGGCAACAATATAATACGTGCCTTGCTGCCCCTATAGTCACTAGGAAAGGACACCGCAAGATTGAACCCAAAGCTAAGCACTTCTCCCATTGCAAGAAAGATCAATCTAGTAGGCCAAACCAAACTGATAAGTCGAAGAGACTTGCAAAGATAACCAATCATACATAAAAGAATTCAGAGAAGATTCAAATATTGTTCATAGATAAACTTGATCATTAACCCACAATTCATTGGTCTCAACAAACACACCGTAAAATAAGATTACATCGAATAGATCTCCACAAGAGAGGGGGAGAACTTTGTATTGAGATCCAAAAAGAGAGAAGAAGCCATCTAGCTAATTACTATGGAACCGTAGGTCTGAGGTAAACTACTCACACTTCATCGGAGAGGCTATGGTGTTGATGTAGAATCACTCCGTGATCGATGCCCCCTCCGGCGGAGCTCCAGAACAGGCCCCAAGATGGGATGTCGTGGATACAGAAAGTTACGGCGGTGGAATTAGGGTTTTGGCTCCGTATCTGATCGTTTGGGGGTACGTAGGTATATATAGGAGGAAGGAGTACGTCGGTGGAGCAACAGGGGGCCCACGAGGGTGGAGGGCGCGCCTGGGGGGGGGGGTAGGCACCCCCTACCTCGTGGCCTCCCTGTTGGTTGCTTGACGTAGGGTCAAAGTCTCCTGGGTCTTGTTCATTCCAAAAATCACTTTCCCGTAGGTTTCATTCTGTTTGGACTCCGTTTGATATTCCTTTTCTTCGAAACCCTAAAATAGCCAAAAAAGAACAATTCTGGGCTGGGCCTCCGGTTAATAGGTTAGTCCGAAAACAATATAAAAGTGTATAATAAAGCCCAATAATGTCCAAAATAGTAGATAATATAGCATGGAGCAATCAAAAATTATAGATATGTTGGAGAAGTATCAAGCATCCCCAAGCTTAATTCCTGCTCATCCTCGAGTAGGTAAATGATAAAAACATAATTTTTGATGTGGAATGCTACTAGGCATAATTTCAATGTAATTCTTCTTAATTGTCGCATGAATATTCAGATCTGAAAGATTCAAGATAAAAGTTTAATATTGACATAGAAATACTAATACTTCAAGCATACTAAGTAAGCAATTATGTCTTCTTAAAATAACATGGCCAAAGAAAATTCATCCCTACAAAATCATATAGTTTAGTCATGCTCCATTTTCGTCATACAAGAATGCTCTCATCATGCACAACCCCGATGACAAGCCAAGCAATTGTTTCATACTTTAGTAACCTCAAACTTTATAAACCTTCACGCAATACATGAGTGTGAGCCATGGATATAGCACTATGGGTGGAATAGAGTATAATGATGGGGGTTATGTGGAGAAGACAAAAAGGAGAAAGTCTCACATCAACGAGGCTAATCAATGATCTATGGAGATGCCCATCGATTGATGTTAATGCAAGGAGTAGGGATTGCCATGCAACGGGTGCACTAGAGCTATAAATGTATGAAAGCTCAACAAAAAGAAACTAGTGGGTGTGCATCCAACTTGCTTGCTCACGAAGACCTAGGGCACTTCAGGAGGCCCATTGTTGGAATATACAAGCCAAGTTCTATAATGAAAAATTCCCACTAGTATATGAAAGTGACAAAACAAGAGACTCTCTATCATGAAGATCATGGTGCTATTTTGAAGCACAAGTGTGGAAAAAAAAGATAGTAGCATTGTCCCTTTCATTTTTTGGGCCTTTTTTTATTTGGCCTTTTTTTATTGGGACAATGCTCTATTAAATGGTGATCATCACACTTCTATTTATTTACAACTCAATGATTAGAACTCGATACTAGAACAAGGTGTGACTCTATATGAATGCCTTCGGCGGTGTACCGAGATATGCAATGAATCAAGTGTGACATGTATGAAAAATTATGAACGGTGGCTTTGCCACAAATACGGTGTCAACTACATGATCATGCAAAGCAATATGACAATGATGAACGTGTCATGATAAATGGGATGGTGGAAAGTTGCATGGCAATATATCTCGGAATGGCTATGGAAATGCCATAATAGGTAGGTATGGTGGCTGTTTTGAGGAAGATATAAGGAGGTTTATGTGTGAAAGAGCATATCATATCACGGGGTTTGGATGCACCGGTGAAGTTTGCACCAACTCTCAATGTGAGAAAGGGCAATGCACGGTACCGAAGAGGCTAGCAATGACGGAAGGGTGAGAGTGCATATAATCCATGGACTCAACATTAGTCATAAAGAACTCACATACTTATTGCAAAAATCTACAAGTCATCAAAAACCAAGCACTATGCACATGCTCCTAGGGGGATAGATTGGTAGGACAAGACCATCGCTCGTCCCTGACCGCCACTCATAAGGAGGACAATCAAATAACACCTCATGTTTCAAATTCGTTACATAACGTTTACCATACGTGCATGCTACAGGACTTGCAAACTTCAACACAAGTATTTCTCAATTTCACAACTACTCAGCTAGCACAACTTTAATATCACTACCCCCATATCTCAAAACAATCATCAAGCATCGAACTTCTCTTAGTATTCAACACACTCATAGGAGAATTTTATTATTAATCTTGTATACATAGCATATTAGGATTATTTAAGAAAATTACCATGCTATTTAAGACTCTCAAAATAATCTAAGTGAAGCATGAGAGATCAATAGTTTATATAAAACAAATCCACCACCGTGCTCTAAAATATATAAGTGAAGTACTAGAGCAAAGCTATATAACTCAAAAGATATATGTGAAGTACTAGAGCAAAACTATATAATTCAAAAGATATAAGTGAAGCACATAGAGTATTCTAATAATTTCCGAATCATGTGTGTTTCTCTCAAAAGGTGTGTACAACAAATATGATTGTGGTAAAATAAAAAGCAAAGACTCAAATCATACAAGACGCTCCAAGCAAAACACATATCATGTGGTGAATAAAAAATATAGCTCCAAGTAAAGTTACCGAGGGAAGTAGACGAAAGAGGGGATGCCTTCCAGGGAATCCCCAAGCTTTGGCTTTTAGGTGTCCTTAGATTATCTTGGGGGTACCATGGGCATCCCCAAGCTTAGGCTCTTGCCACTCCTTGTTCCATAATCCATCAAATCTTTACCCAAAACTTGAAAACTTCACAACACAAAACTTAAAGTAGAAAATCTCGTGAGCTCCGTTAGAGAAAGAAAACAAAAGACCACTTCAAGGTACTGTAATGAACTCATCCTTTATTTATATTGGTGTTAAACCTACTGTATTCCAACTTCTCTATGGTTTATAAACTATTTTACTAGCCATAGATTCATCAAAATAAGCAAACAACACACGAAAAACAGAATCTGTCAAAAACAGAACAGTCTGTAGTAATCTGTATCTAGCGCAAGATCTGGAACCCCAAAAATTCTAAAACAAATTTCTGGACGTGACTAATTTATCTACTAATCATATTCAAAAATAATTAACTAAATATCACTTTCCAAATAAAAATGGCAGCAGTTTTCGTGAGTGCTAAAGTTTCTGTTTTTTACAGAAGGATTAACAAGACTTTCCCCAAGTCTTCCCAACGGTTCTACTTGGCACAAACACTAATTAAACACAAAAACACAACCAAAACAGAGGCTAGATAAATTATTTATTACTAAACAGGAGCAAACAGCAAGGAATAAAAATAAAATTGGGTTGCCTCCCAACAAGTGCTATCGTTTAACACCCCTAGCTAGGCATAAAAAGCAAGGATAGATCTAGGTATTGCCATATTTGGTAGGTAATTCTTCAATGAGGCATCTACCATCCTTAGGAATTTCTTTTTTTTTGTTAATTATCAAACTTTTAGGCACAATATCTAAAAATTCATTTGTAACAAATGGTTCCTTAATGATAGCAAAAAGATTGGGATGAATACTTATAGATTTGAGATCCGTAGTTTCCTTACTAGAAGATTCACCCTTATTTTTAGGAACATATATAATCTTGGCAATTTTAGTGGGAGGACTTGGAGTATTCTTTACAGAAGAAAAAGCGGTTCCCAAGTTGGTAATAATACCCTCAATTTTATCGATTCTAGTGGAATCCTGATTTATTTTCTCATTAACTATAGGTTCCTTTTCTTTAATATTTTTCAAGGTGACTCCTACTTTAGATCCATATTGAGTGATTTGGTTGTGGATCTTTTTATCCAAATTTTCAATTAACTCTACAGTAGCAACCTTATTCTCAATAATTTCAAGTCTTTGCATTACATGCTCCAAAGTTAACGTAGATCCATTAACCAAAAGATGTGGTGAGCCAAACAAATCTATCATAGCATTATAAGAATCAAAAGTATGGCTACCCAAGAAATTCCCTCTGGTAATGGTATCAAGGATATATCTGTACCAAGGAGTAGCACCTACATAAAAATTGCGAAGAAGAACTGAAGTAGATTGCTTCCTGGTAGATCTATTTTGAGCATTGCAAAGTCTATACCAAGCGTCTTTTAGATTTTCTCCCTCCCTTTGCTTAAAATTTAGAACTTCATTCTCGGGAGACAATGGAGAAGATAAGGGACTAGCCATCACGACAAGAAAACAGAAAAGAGGCAAACGGGAAAGAGAGGGAGGATAGAGAGAGAGAGCGAATAAAACGGCAAGGGTGAAGTGGGGGGAGAGGAAAACGAGAGGCAAATGGCAAATAATGTAATGCGGGAGATAAGGGTTTGTGATGGGTACTTGGTATGTTGACTTTTGCGTAGACTCCCCGGCAACGGCGGCAGAAATCTTCTTGCTGCCTCTTGAGCACTGCGCTGGATTTCCTTGAAGAGGAAAGGATGATGCAGCAAAGTAGCGTAAGTATTTCCCTCAGTTTTTGAGAACCAAGGTATCAATCCAGTAGGAGGCTACGCGCGAGTCCCTCACACCTGCACAAAACAAATAAATCCTCGCAACCAACGCGATAAGGGGTTGTCAATCCCTACACGGTCACTTACGAGAGTGAGATCTGATAGATATGATAAGATAATATTTTTGGTATTTTTATGATAATGATGCAAAGTAAAATAAAAGGCAATGAAAATAACTAAGTGTTGGAAGATTAATATGATGAAGATAGACTAGGGGCCATAGGTTTCACTAGTGGCTTCTCTCAAGAGCATAAGTATTTTACGGTGGGTGAACAAATTACTGTTGATCAATTGACAGAATTGAGCATAGTTATGAGAATATCTAGGTATGGTCATGTATATAGGCATCACATCCGAGACAAGTAGACCGACTTATGCCTGCATCTACTACTATTACTCCACACATCAACCGCTATCCAGCATTCATCTAGAGTATTAAGTTCATAAGAACAAAGTAACGCCTTAAGCAAGATGACATGATGTAGAGGGATAAATTCATGCAATATGATAAAACCCCATCTTGTTATCCTCGATGGGAACAATACAATACGTGCCTTACTACCCCTACTGTCACTGGGAAAGGACACCGCAAGATTGAACCCAAAGCTAAGCACTTCTCCCATTACAAGAAAGATCAATCTAGTAGGCCAAACCAAACTGGTAATTTGAGGAGACTTGCAAAGATAACCAATCATACATAAAAGAATTCAGAGAAGATTCAAATATTGTTCATAGATAAACTTGATCATAAACCCATAATTCATCGGTCTCAACAAACACACTGCAAAAGAAGATTACATCGAATAGATCTCCACAAGAGAGGGGGAGAACTTTGTATTGAGATCCAAAAAGAGAGAAGAAGCCATCTAGCTAATAACTATAGACCCGTAGGTCTGAGGTAAACTACTCACACTTCATCGGAGAGGCTATGGTGTTGATGTAGAAGCCCTCCGTGATCGATGCCCCCTCCGGCGGAGCTCCGGAATAGGCCCCAAGATGGGATCTCGTGGATACAGAAAGTTACGGCGGTGGAATTAGGGTTTTGGCTCCGTATCTGATCGTTTGGGG